>NC_090616.1:1134946-1139489 GCF_004359215.1 Bremia lactucae | reverse complement strand
GACTGAACGGACGAAGGTAAGGCAGCCGCGAGTAGGTGGGCGAGATCGCCACTCCTATCGGGCGCCACCTGCACTGATGGATGCGGGTGGGAATCAACGCTTCCTTGTTGGAAGGTTGCTTGCCCACCGCTCCGTGAGGCAAGGGTATCAGATCCTCGTCCAATGGAAAGGTTACCCGAAGAGTTTTGACTCTTGGGAACCGATCGATACCCTACGTATTGATGTGCCCGGCTTGGTGGCTGCCTATGAAAAAGAGCACCAGCTGAGGCCTCTTCGCTAGTCTCAAATGGACTAGCAGAAGCAGCGTTGTGAAAAGAAACAGGGGGTACAGTGCCGCCCATGTTTTCTTTCAAATGCAAGCGCGCGAAATTAATTAGCTGTGACCGCTGTCTCATCGCATCGGAATGCGGATGAATGCGGCGCAGGAATTCCGCCTCTTATTGGCCGGGCGCTTCATTTAAACGCAACACGACCGGGATCGGGAAAATACGCCCAAGCGATTTTCCCAAAGCCCTTCCATGATTTAAAGACGCCATAAAAATTATTAGCTCTAAAATAGCGCGCTCTAGAAGCGACGCTCTTGGCCCGTTTAAAAGAGGCTATTTAGTTGGATGGGGCATCAGTTTCTATTCCAGCCGTCACATAGCCACGTTATAAACGACTGGCTTGTGATACCGACTGAGCACGTTCCCGTGTCGTCGGCGGAGCTTTAGGCTACGAAACCTTGATTTCACAACCATTATGGATTATGGTCCGAGCAAAAGGCGTTGTGGTTATACCCAACAGAGAAGCGGCTGCCCCTTTTATGGGCAGCGCTCTAATTAATGGTCGTCTGCGCTATCCAGCACGGACGACGAGACAGCATGGAAAGCTTCGTTGTCTCCATGTTATGAGCAATGATTGAATTTTGGATGGGCAATAATGCGCCATCATCCTTCCTCAGAGCTCGTTGTTCGCATCACTACTGAGAGGTGACGGCAACGGTGTCGACTCATAGTAATCGACAAGAGCGACGGATCAACATACTCTTTTTTAAAGTGATATGCATCTTAAGTCTCGTTAACGCGACAGCAGCAGTAGCTGCTGGCATTTCGAGTATGGCATTAAATGCTGCCGGCGTGTTGACGCGGCGCGTGCGCTAAGTTCGAGGTTATGTGGGCATCTTCGTAGACGACCCACCAACGTGGCCCAGTTTTAGGTGGCATCTTTGGCGCCGTTTATGGAAACACAGGTAGCAAGAGTGATTGAGTGAACTAGCGGCGCGTAAAGCTGCTTGCTGTTCCTCGGTCCTCTTTGACGAATTAAAAATGTAAATTTGTTCTTTAGGGGGGATGGTGTAACGGGCTAAAGTTGCCCTAATGTTACAGTCCCCGTTAAGTACACTTGGTGTACTTAAGGGGATATTCAATTACTTAATTAAAGTAATTAGACCCCGCACTCGGGTGTGGTTCACATTTGTGAACCAACCCTTGTGTATGTGATGCACGTGGGTGCATTCACATTAGGAGGGATGACGGCTAGCGTCATCGTTACGCGAGGTATCTAGAAAAATACGCTCGCAATACTTTTTCGTGTTTTCTACAGAGATGACATTTTTGCTTGGTAATAATAGCTATTTATATTTATCGCGATTAAATATAATTAGTCTGAGAACTACTTTCTACTTAATAAGTGCGTACGAGGAGCCGGATTACCGCTCCCGTATCGACACTTTACTAGATTATTTAGTGCATTGGGTGAGATCTCTATAGCGCCCACCACAACTACCTCTCTGCACGCAAGAGTAGCTGGTCTAACCGCTTCCTCGCTGTGCTAAGGTGTGTGTCTAAGTAGAGCGTGGCCGCATTCAGACGTGTCCGCCTACATCTTTAGTGCGAGTGGTGTCCACGTCACTTCACGTACACGAGTACGTGCCGAGGGAAATTCTCTTCAAAACACTTGCTTCAAAGGTTGACGCTAGTCATCATCCCTCCTAATGTGAATGCACCTATGTGCATCACATACACAAGGGTTGGTCACAAATGTGAACCACACCCGAGGGTGGGTCTAATTACTTTATTTAAGTAATTGACCATCCCCTTAAGTACACCAAGTGTACTTTACGGGACTGTGTAACATTTGGGCAACTTTAGCCCGTTACAGAAGCAGTGCGAAGTGGACTTGTACTGAAGCAGTACAAGTCGGCAGTGTCCCGTTACAGATCTTCTACTGATTGACTTTAACATATAAATATGTACATCGCCTCCTTGCGCACCGCCTAATCGTGTCTTGTAACGATTAGCGGGGTTGATCGAAGCTTAAATTAACCAATTAACATAACTCTTGTCTTATTGCGTGAATATTCCCAAATTTAGAAATATTGGAACTGTCAAGTCAAAATTAATAAGAGATAATAATCTGGAGCTTCTTTATTTATGCTTTTATTGAAATAATATTTATACCCCGTCATCTCATAATTTTAGAGTAAGTATGTATAATAGTTTCTAAGTAAGTGCTTCATAAGAGATTCATGGCATTTAGTTTTTTCAGCGAGTGTTTTGCGTAAGGTTTAACTAACTCCTAACTGTTTCTATATCGTGTCGAGCGCGGCAAAAAAAGCATTAAATAAAAATGTTTTCTTGAATATACTTAATTGCTGTTGGATCGCTAATCTTATCGATTCTTTTTGCTCCTTCGCACCGGTTCAATTAAACCGATTCGGTTACCAACGACACATTGAAAATGTTATTGCCATATCATTAGCAGAGTCCTCTGCTTGTATCAGATGTTACAATTACCAAATTCTTTTTTTTTCCACGGTGATCTTCAAGCTTATATTTTGCTACATGATTCACACACAAAAAGAGAAAACCACTAACAAGTATTTATCTAGTATTTACTGCTCCTTAAGCGAGTTGGAAAAATGTTTCGCGATGGACGGCTCTTTGATAACGACGAACAACAGTTGCTGCTCTCTCTCGAATCGCTTAGACAGTAGTAGCAACACCTGGAATAGGACCAGGTACTATCTTTGGAGGTTCGTTTACGGTAAAGCTAAAATCTTTGGCTGGTTGTTTTCCGTGTTTTTCTAACATGCTCGTTAGAGCCGGTATCGCATCGTCCAAGGCGGCTTTCATGTCCGGACGCAGTGAGGACAAGAGACGCGCATCCCCTAACGATAGCTACCATTCGTTTTCACAACATATTAGTTCTTGAGGTATGGCCAGGGTATTCTTTCAACGTACACTATATGGAAACCGTGCGTTTTCACTCGAACTAATAAAGGATCGATCGAGTAATACCACCGCTGTTGCAATTTGATCTTTTTCATTCTGAAACATGTCCGAATAATGAACGATTTTACCACTTAACTGCAAAAATCACAAAATTAGGCCATGAGCTTTTAAAAAAACAAAAAAACCATCCGCGAGTCCAATGACGTACTCCTGCTTCTTCCGAGAGTTCCCGTAGTACTCCTGCCGCAACATCATCTTTTTCGTTTCGTAACATACCCCCTCGTGGAAATAACGGCATCGGTTTGATTGGATTACTCGGGGAGACCATTGCGACCTTCAAATTGCCATTTTCAAGAAACATTGGTATCGACTGGACTTTGTAGCGCCCTCCCTCCTGCGTGAACAATTCCGCATGCCGATCCGTGTTCGCAGCCTTGTACGTATCCACTTTTCCAGGATTCTGTAAGCTAAGGCCTTGAATGTGCAAGCCCGAGTCCCCCTTTTTAATTGTCACACCCAATTGTTGGAGCTTGTGAAGATACACTTGATTATTATGGAGCTGCCGCAGTCCATCCAATGACATTTGTTGCAGCGTATTGCGCACTTTTGCTATTTCGTCCGTCCCTTGATCCTTGAGTTTGATACTTTTCAAGTATAATTTCACAAAGTTATCGACATGCGTCTTCTTCTCGGCCACGGCCGCCGCCAAGAGGGAAGATGTGGAGACATCAATGCCCGCAAATTCGTCATTCGTAGGCCGCAACGCTTGTTTTAGCGCACGATAGTAGTCTTCGTCGGAGCTTTTTTGAATTGTCCTTAAATTCCCCAAGATTAAAGCCTCTTTCTCCGCTTTGAACACGACCGGGGCGTCTTTACCATGGTCGCCCAAAGCTTGCGTCTTTTTAACGCTAGAGCGGGCAATGGCCTCTGGATCCGGTACTGCCTCCGTTCCATGTAATGATTTAATGGAAAAACTCGCTCCGGCATTGTTTCGAGGCAAGTCGATCGCATGCGTCACATGCTGTATCGCGCCCTGAAGAGGATTTCTTTCTTCGTGCTCGGTCGAGTTGCCGTGTTCTAATACTTTTGTTATCTTTCTTTCAAGGAGCTCTTGCAGTTGAGACTCTGTCGTGGTGTCATCGCGAAATGACGTTGCCAAGGCAGTATCGACTGTTGACGCGAGTGCGAGTAGAGTGAGGGCACGAGAAACGCGCATGGAGGACGGATGGATGGAATGCAACGTCGAGTGCGTTGGCAAGAGGAATTTAGAGAATGCTACAAGAGAGGATTTATTAATGATATCATGGTAGAGGATGCGAACGTCGGCT
>NC_090616.1:1066754-1130713 GCF_004359215.1 Bremia lactucae | reverse complement strand
TCAATACGACCGATTCTCTCATACCACAGCGACTTGCTCACGGGAAGACCACGGACGTGATTGACGAAGCGAGACACGGACCAATCGGATTGGTAGAGAATGTAGAGCACGCTGTAGAAGCTGTGGAACACGCTGAAGCGGCTGCTGGATTGCACAGAATTGAAGCTGCTTTTGAAAGCGTGTTCACTCCAACTGGTGAGACGTCCCATCCGGAAGTAATTAGCGTCTGTCTGAAAGTGAAGAAGCAGAAGAACAAAGAAATCAAAAAGGTTTATAAGGCGCTGCCGGTCGAAGAAGTAAAACAAATGATATTGGCGAAGCATGTCAACGTTCACAAAAGTACCGAAGAGGAAATCCACGCTGCGATTAAACGCGCAATGACCTTCGAGCTTGACAAATTTCAAGGGGTCGACGTGAAACTCCCCCAACGCAGACAGGAAGCCGAGATGGAGTGGAATCAGCTCCAAAGCGAGATCATAACGAAATACGAGGCGAGTGCTGTCAAGTCGAAAAAATTTCGAAGCGGAGGTTTTTCGAAATCAGTCCCACCCTATCTCGACCACATGTCTTTGATGGGACTGCGAACCATAAAGATGTACAAAAACTTTCTTGATGAAGCCGAAAGGTTTGGTATTCAGATTTCAAAAGAAAATTTACACATATCAGGTTTACGCTTTGCAACAGATGCTGGTAAGATTCAAGAGCATACTGTTGCCAACACAGATCGTAGTGTTGAAGCGACCATTGGGACCGGACGACTCAAGATTATGATACTTCCAATGACTGTGAATCCGGAAGGCCTCTTGATGTTTGGTATGGTTTCACCCTCGTCAACTCAGTACTTTGATTTGTTATTTCCAAAAGGGGGGGTCATGAAAAATGAAGAACTTCAAGAAGCAATTTTACGTGAATTGCGGGAAGAAGGAGGGGTACGTGGCCATTTATAACTAACGTTTTTGTGATCATTTCTCACTCGTACGTCGGTAGTGGGAAGGGGATATTCTGCAATATCTTCCATCCTTCATGTCGGGGGATGATACCATATTTCCCGCGATCGTAATGGTCGATAAGGCCGAAATCAGTACATCGGAAAATTTACGTACTGCTGCTTTTGTAAGTATATATAGGCTGAGATGCTACGTAGGTGAACTTTATTAATTGTGTGTTTGTATGCTTAGTTTTCAGCAACGGATTCGATAATTGCCGGAAGTCTGCGTCAAGAATCACTTGACATCCTCGGACTAGCCTTTCAATTCCTTAATGATGTCGCCAAAGGCAATTCTCGAATTACAAAGACCACTCAGCCTGATCCCACGATTGCAACCATCAAAGTTTCTCACACGTTTCCCAGCTCTTCGAGTTTTTTTACAGAAAACAAAATGGAAACCATAAAGAAGCTACTTCCGCCATATTATGCCACCGAGAAGAAGGCAAAAGAAGTTTTTTCGAGATAGATAATGAAGTGTGCATTCAAAGACCATACCTTTGTAAAATGAGTAGTTGTTGTTTTGTATTATTTTGTGATTTCATTACAATCTTTCAAATTCTCTTCGTGTATCGTATGTAACGGGGTGTATCGTTACATGAAAGTAACACTTAAAGGTTGTTCATATATTATCTAAAAGGTGGAAAATATTTGGAGAATATTACTTTACTTAGTAATATTCGGAAAGCTTATCCAGTGATAGATATAAGCTATTATATCTACTTGCTCTGCGATCCAGTCAGCACTGGACGCGCGCAAAGAGAGAGAAAAAATAAGACTTTATAACGTGTTTTGTATTAGAATGTAATTAAGTTAGTATTGAATAGATCGAAATAAAAGAACTTAAGCATATTGAATACAGTTTACTTCTAACCCTCTTTAAAGCAAGTGTTTTGAAGAGTCTTCCTCTGCACGTACTAGTGTACGTAAAGTGACGTGAGGCACCACACACACTGAAACAGTGCGAAGTGGACGTTTGCTGAAGCAGTACAAGTCGGCAATGCCCCGTTAAACCTGGTAGCATATTGTTGTCCGTCCAAGGACCACAATTCTATCATCTAACATGGACATGATATGTAACGGGCTAAAGTTGCCCTAATGTTACACAGTCCCCGTTAAGTACACTTGGTGTACTTAAGGGGATGGTCAATTACTAAATAATAGTATTTAGACCCAGCACTCGGGTGTGGTGCACATTTGTGACCAAACCTTGTGTATGTGATGCACATGGGTGCATTCACATTAGGAGGGATGACGCCCAGCGTCATCCGTTACGCGAGGTATCTAGAAAGATACGCTCGCAATACATATTAAATGTTATCTATAGAAATAACATTTTAATTCGTAAAAATAGGTATTTGTATTTAATTCCATTAAATATAAATCAGTCTGAAAACTACTTCCTACTTGGTAAGTGCGCACGAGGAGACGGATTACCGCTCCCGTGACGACACTTAACCAGAGTACTTAGTGTGTTGGGTGAGGACGCTTGCGCGCCCACCACAACTACCTCACTGCACGCAAGAGAAGCAGGTTTAACCGCTTCCTCGCTGTGCTAGGGTGTGACTCTAAGTAGAGCGTGGCCGCATTACGACGTGCTCGCCTACATGATAGATGATAATGGAAATACGCATCACGCTTTCCCTGAAAGCTACTCCTTTCTGAGTGACATCGAAAATAATGCGGTCGAACTCATTCGTTCGACCGTAGGAAACGATGCCGTCTTAACCATAATGTTCGTTTGGACAGAGATTCCCTCCATTTAGCCATCACCAAATTTATACAACATGAATTTGACGAGGCTAAGGAGAAGGTATCCTTGCTTTATCAGCAAGGCTCTTAACAGACAGAACTGTCGAGGTTACAACACGTGCAGACCCCTGTACCTGGAATGACGCGCACGCGTCGTCCCGAAAACTTAAAGATTGACATCTCTAAGTATAAAGGAGTCGAAGAAGACTCCCTCTTGAGATGGTTCGTCGAGCTAGACGACGCCATAAGGGCTCGTCACATCGTCGACGAGCAAACGCAAGTCGCACTTGCTCAGTCAAGTTTGGCAGGTCGTGCAAAACTTGGGCACTAGGCCTTAAGTAGCATGAACCATATGTCTTTGGGTCGCTAGAGGCTTTTAAAGCCCGACTTAAACAGACGTTTGAACCGCCTAGGGCTGAGTTCAGAGCCTTCCGAAACTCAAGCAAGGCAAGCGTGATGTTCACGCTTATGCCCAGCACATACGACTTTTAGCGAGTTGTATTACAAATAACCCAGTTCATGAACACACGTTGATTACGGTATTCATGCAAGGTCTTACGGATGGTCCCGCAAATACCCGCCTGTTCCGCTTGGAACTGGATACGCTTAATGAAACAATATCCGTTGCGGAACAGAAAGATTTTAGCTTGAGACAGGCTCAAGCTAGTTCGCCATCGTATCGTCCTCCAAGACGACACGAGCTTGGACGTCCAGAACCTATAGACCTTTCTTATGTCGAAAGCGAGAGACCTCGCTTTCCGAACAATAAGCGATCGCAGAAATGGCATCGCTGCCAAAAATTGGGACACTACGCTCATGAGTGCAGTGCCCCACGTCCAGCACCGAAAGGTACTGAACGTAATTATGGACTGAATGGCAAAAAGAGCAACGGTCGCGGATCCGACGTTGTTGCGAAATCGCAATAACGAGGCGGACGGCCAAAAAAATGATCGGAGTCAGTAGGGGCGCAACGTTCTACTGATCCAGCAACCTCAAGAGAATTTTGCAAATCTCTTGACTAAATTTGCTCCAGACACACAGTCATTATGTGTCTCTGCACCTGGCGATGGGGAATCCCTCATTATCTTTAAGCTAAAAGTGACAAATGATTTGCCACTTAGAGCCCTCGTGGACTGTAGGGCGTCGAATAAAATTATTAGTCGCCAGTCGCTAGAGGGTCGCAGGATCAAATATGTTGAGCGCGACATCCCTCTAACGAGGATGACGGCGCGTCTAGCGACAGGTGCATTGATAAGAGTAATGAAACGCGTTGTGAAATTTCAAAACACGTTAAACGGTTTTACAGTACGATGAGGTTTTCATCGTACTGGATATGGATGACAAAATTAATGTCATCCTAGGTTTACCTTGGCTCAGAAATAATGAGTCAAGAATCAGCTGGCGGCATCGATCCGTTAAGATGCCTGCCACTTGCTCATCAGATGGCCACCCGCTGAACGTCTTGGAGCGTCCACAACCGTGTGGATGTACTACGAGTGAGTGCGATGGCCTTACCTGTCGTACGGTCGTTAGTACAACTAAACATAATCACAATGTGATTTCTTATCTCACTGTGGAGTCAGCTGCCGGCGGCTGTGCGAATGCAAAGGCAGCGCCGAAGCTCCACCACTCGAATAAGTCAAGTTGATTGAGACATGAATGTACGCCTAGCGGGCGACATTCAAGGAACATACTCGTTGTCCAAAGGGACAACACGATGATCCTAGACCGAGTGGAGAGTCGACCGTAGAGGACCCGACTGTGATAGCGCAATCACAGTCGGAAGACATTAAGGGAATTAGTCCCCACGTACTTGAGGAAAAATCTACTCAAATATTCAATGCTGAAGCGACAAGACTTCACCATCCCGAGGAATTTATCCCTTGGCAGCCTATGGTAAATATCAGAAAGAAACCGAGGCATTGAATGTCTTGGTTAATGAAGGATCAAAAGTAGGCGCTCATACTCTTGATCTGTATGCGCCTCCGAAGTTAACTTCGGAGATAATTCAATTACCAACTCGAGAACCCAAGCCTTTCTTAAGAGATCTGCGTAGTGGTAAAATCAAGCAGATCTGCGTACTCGTCACAATGGACGAATATGCTACCGACATTCGGTCAGCGGTAATTTTTGCAGAGAATGGACGGATTCTCAGCAGCTCATGATGGGCGAAAGTGACCTCGATATGAAGACTCGGACTGAGCTCAATCCTGGAAGTATCTTAAAACAAATTTTAATGCAAGGGTCTGATTAAATTCAGGGATGTATCCTCCGAAACAATTCCATGCAAGCTACCTTAGGATAAAGGCACTCGACACGTGATCGAGCTCAAACCGGGCTCGAAGCACTGCGTCATAAAGCAGTCGCCACTGCCTCGTAAGCAAGTACTTGCGATCGATAATTTTTTATTGATCGATTAAAAGCGGGTCGTGTAAGGGAGTCAACCTTTCCACATAGCTCTCCGACCTTCTGTGTGCGAAAGGCCACAGGAGGGTGGCGGATAGTGCACGCATTCAATAAACTGAATGCTGCAGCTGTACCGGCTCAAACGCCGATATCTAGAAAGGACATAATCATAGATGGTATTTCTAAGAGTACCACCTTTTCGTCTATGGATCTAATGGATGGACTTAATCAGATCCTTATGCATGAACGGGATATACTCCAAAAGGGATGCTCAAGAATGGCTAGTGATGCCACAGGAGCTTATTAACACCCCTGCAATATTCTACAGATGCGTAACGAATATGTTGAGACCATTGCAAGAACTCGCATTGAGTTATTTTGACAATGTATTCGTCCATAGCCGGGCCATGGACGGAAAGACAGATGTGAAAGTTCCTTAAATTAACGTTCGTCAGGTTCTTACACTTATGCAAAAGCATAAGCTGTACACAAATCTTTAAGCAGTGTATATTCACTGCAAGCGAAATACCACTTCTTGGGTGCATCGTCGGTAAACACGGCGTGGGCCCTGATCACGAAAAGATCTAGGAAATTACCGACTGGCCAGTTCTAGTCGATGTCAAGGGACTTAGAAAGTTCCTTGGGCTAGCGGCGTACTTACACAAGTTATCGCGGAATTATTCCAAGATGACAGTTCATCCCTCTTGTCTCTTGAAAATAAGACGAGAAATGGTTATGGAACGCTGATTATCAGTGTTCCTTTGAAGGTATTAAGCAAAGCTTGATGCAATTGCCCGATTGCAGGTCAAGACAGAGCGGTCTGTGACGCTAGCAATTTCGCAATCGGCTGTGCTTTAATGCAATAAGATACAGGGGGCGCAGAGCGCGTCGTCTGTTACCAATCGCGTCAACTGGATCCAGCTTAACGCCATTACTCAGTGCATGACAAGAAACTCCTTGCCATGAATATGCACTGGCTAATTTCAGGGTTTATCTCCATAGAAATAAGCCGCTCATCTAATATATGGACCATGCGTCATTACGCACGGCTGTAAAGAGCCCACACCTCTCGCAAAGAATGGCGAGGTGGCTATCCTTCTTCGCGGAGTATAATTTCTTTGTAGAATATTAACCAGGACGACTTAATGTCGTCACTGATGCGTTATCACGACGACCCTATTTCTAGTCGGCTGCGCACTCCAAGAGTGAAAATAATCCCACTGTTGCAACACACATTTCAAGTGTTCCGTTACTGACCTGTTTGATGACATAAAGAAAGCCTACGCAGAAGATAAGGACCTTCTGCGTTTTATGGATCATTTAACGAATCCATCCGATAAATCTTATAAAAAGATTTACCGGCTTTATATCGATCGCCATCCGATCGATACACAACACGCAGCGGCTTATTGTATTACACAGCCGTTGCCGGCAACACTCCATGTGTCGTCGTCCTAACTCACAATGATTTGCGCTTGTGCATCATGTATGAGTGTCACGATGCACCAAGAAGTGGGCATCGTGGACGTGAAAGACTAACCTCACAGTAAGTCGCGACTTTTACTGGCCCCGCCAGTTACAGTTCGTTCGCAAGTACATTCGTGCTTGCGAGGTATGTCAGCGAGTGAAGCCTAGCCCTTCACCTCGTGCACCTCTCCAACTTCTACCACTTCCACCAGAATGTTGGCAGTCCTAATCAATGGACTTCGTCTTCGGATTTTCCTCGAAGACGATCACAAAGACAATGGAGTCCTTGTTTGTGTAAACATATTCAGCAAGATAGCACATCTTGCTGCAGTACCAGAGTCGATCACGGCTCCGGGTTGTGCCCGTGTCTTTATGGACAAGGTATTCAAACTCCATGGGTTAACCCGTAAATTGGTCTCGGGTAGAGATCCACGGTTTTCAGCAGAGTTTTGGCAATCCGTGTTCCGATCTCTCGGAACACGACTGACTACATCAGATTTTATTCGTCCAGAAACATATGGTTAGACGGAACGCTTTAATCACGTCATCACCGAGATACTTCGAGGTTACGTCCAATCGTATCCGAATTGGAGCGATTTTTTCGATGGTCGAATTCGGCATCAAT
This sequence comes from Bremia lactucae, assembly GCF_004359215.1. Classification (NCBI taxonomy): domain Eukaryota; phylum Oomycota; class Peronosporomycetes; order Peronosporales; family Peronosporaceae; genus Bremia; species Bremia lactucae. The sequence continues at coordinate 1,123,478 of NC_090616.1, read as the reverse complement.
AATTCGGTGCATGCGTCTACAACGCATACACCGCTCTTCGTGAATGGCTTACGACATCCACGTATACCCACCCAATCAGAGGGATCCTCTAATTTAAGTAGGGAGTAGACTCGCACAGGCAAAACCATTTTTGGCTCATGCTCATCACGCGTCGAAGTTGACAACGACGCGAATGATGTCGATGTCGAAGGAATCGACATCGAAGATGAGAATGATCTCATGGCAGTACGCACAAACCGCACTGAAAAAGACAAAACATACGAGTTAGCAGAAGAGTTTCTGCTGACTCGAGTATCAGTAATCCGTTTCGTACAGGATTCCATTGCTAACGCAGTGGACCGTCAGAAATGGAATGCAGACAAACATGGAAGAGCAAATGTTCATTCATTTAATATTAATGATCTAGTGCTACTCTCTACAATAAACTTACCTAAGCGATTAGTCACTAATAAGGGTCGCAGTAAAGTACTACCTAAGTTCATTGGGCCATTCTGTGTACTGCATTGCAGAGGCAATGCGTACACAATAGATTTGCCACGTAGGATGCGAATGCATCCTACGTTTTACGTTTGTTGGCTCCGCCCGGACCATCAGTACGCGGTTGAGGTTGTCGACTTTCAACTCCAAATCCGACACATGGGTTGGATCTAATTTTTCCTCCTCGACCAAAACCATTGGTGGATATTCACGATGGTCAACGTTTTCTTGTGAAACGTATTCTAAGCCACCGTGATGTGAAAGGGCAGCGAACGAGTTGTCTGGTTCGCTGGCGCGGTTATTTACCTTCGCACGACAGCTGGGAACCTCGTTCCCAGCTGATTGTTGACGTTGAGGGCCTCGTCCGTCAGTATGACGAGACCCATCCGATGAATTAAAAGATCCATCGGAATTAACGCGCCCCTGGCTATAAATTGATTGCAAAACATCAATCGCATCGCGCATCTCGAGAGAAATGCGCCTTTCCTAGGGCGAAGAAAGGGAGTAAATAAACATCCCGTTTCACTCGTTCCTTGCTGACGACTCATCACGGACAGGGATCACCCCACGTGAGGCATGGAAGTCCTGCCTCGCGAGACAACCGATGCAATATAAACCTTGCACCGGTTGGAGTTCATTTCTCAAGCTTAACGCGAATCGCGTAAGGTCTTTGAAGCCAGACTTTGCATGTGATGTGCTTGACATTGCGAATAAACGCGCTCCGGGTTTGCACTAGCGAGACTTTATCGCGCTTGTTGATGCCACGATACCATCAATTCTTACGAAAAGCACCCAAATAAAAAGCTTCTTCAGCGCGAAAGTTCTTCGCGCTGGGATCAAGGCCATGTAGCTTTGTCGCAATGAATAATGGATATTTATTGTGAGGAGTCGTCTCTCCAGACAAGCTACTAGCTAACCGTTCGGGCAAAAGCCACGGCTTTTTCTCAGAAGCAAGACAGGACATTTTATTGTCTTCGCTACCCTGAGTGGTACCTACTGAAGCAGGGGTACCACAAAAACTTTTATTACGATGGCTTACGCCATATTCGGTTGAAGATTGATGTGTTTACCGAAAGTGTTCCGCTTTATGCATTGGTCTGCGTGGGGGAAAAATAGCAAGGGATACATGACAACAGTACCATTAAAAATAGGTGTTGAAACTCATGCTATGTGGCTTAGTCTGGTAACGCATGACAGTGCCACCCCACAGGTCACCGGTTCGATACCAGGCAACGAGAAAAAGTAAAACCTTCGGGAAGTGGTGGTTGGGTTCCACCAGCACTGTACAACCAGACAGTGACGTCTCCCATTTTTATGGTGGTCCACATATGTGAGAAAGGGGGCGCAGCGAACGATATGAAAGAGATAACGGTAGGATAGAGTTAACGGTAGAATAGAGTTAGCGGTGGGATCGAGATAAAGTCAATATATAACTTACTTTCCGGTTTGCAATCTCGACCGTAAGCCCACCTTGAAGCTCATGGGATAACGTAAATCAACAGGTTATGAGATCAAGCAACGACTCCGATTTCAAGATGGAGCCTTTTGATGGCTCAAACTACGTACTATCGAGCTACAAGAAGAAGAAGTACCTAGTGTCGAGAGGTTGTGGGAACTGTCTCCGGTGTAGACGCTCCGAATGCTGTAAAGGAGCAGCAAGCACACGCTGCGATCGCGCTGAATCTGAGGGACGCGTAATTGATGCACATTATCAACGCGACGACGGCGAGAGAGGCGTGGGGGAGGCTGGCGAAGTTTCACCGCACACAAGACATGGCGAATCGACCTTGGCTCAGGGAGAAGTTTGCCTCATTCAAATATACAGCTTCAAGCATCAGTGGCCACGTGATAGAGCTTGAAGTTCTAGTGATGAAGATGGATAGCGCTCTCTGCGGGTCAAGTGAAGAGGATGTATGTGCGATGATGCTGAGGTGTCTACCTGCAAGCTACGAGAGCATGACAGAGGGCTGCCGTTCCGGTACATGCTAGGGGCAGCACCGCTGTTTTTCTCTTGCGGCTGCATCTACCTCATGATTACGCAATATAATGCTTCAAATTAAACTATATTCTTATGCATAGCATACGAACAGAATCTCATTCACTTACAAGCCCGCACAAATCGTGTGGTTTTACCCCATTATCTCCTAAAAGTGACGTAGTTCCTGGAACCAAATACTGTGTATTTGGTTCCAGGAACTACGTCGTCTTTACCAACGGAAAGAATCTCTTTTTTATAAAAAAAATGTCAATAAATTAGGACTTTCAAATATATGTTATGAGCGTCTTTTGAAGAATAAAAAAACACAAATCGATGCTAAATTAACTTTCGTGCAGGCGTTTCGCATGTCGGTTTCAAGTTAAATTTTAGCGACCTCGTGAGCAAGTTGATTTCCGAGGAAGCGCGGCACAAGGACACGGCGCGTGTAAAAGAAGCAACGGCTCTTTACACAAGCAAGAGAAACGGTAAGCAGCACCCGAAGGAGCAGCATGAACGACGTGCTAAAAGACCGTCAGAAGCGTGTTACAACTGTGGCAAGGTCGGCCATTTAAGTCGTGGACCAAGAGAAACACGTGAAGTAGGACACGACCACTCCAACGTCGCATTTAATGCTAGCGAAGGTCCGTCAGCGGCTGCTGAGTTATGGACAGTGGCGCATCTGCACTCGTGTGCAATGACCGGAAAGCTTTGTGGAGCACAAGGAATTATGTCAGGCGCGCAGTATATCATGCGCGAAGAGTAATGTGAAGCTCAAGGTCATCGGCCACGAAACGGTGAACTTACGCGTTTGGACCGGACATGCTTGGATCGACGCTCCCCTGAGAACACTCTCCATGTTATAAATCTGCCAAATAATTTATTTTCGCTAACGGGCTGCATCTATGCGAGGAATGTCAGTTAAGATCACGCGCAACGAGTGCGTCGTAAAGCGGAGCGGGACACCAGTTGCCACTGGAAGGAAGCAGAGCTTCTTGATGTGCCTCAACATTGAGGTTGGTGCAAAGTGCCACGTAGCTGAGTGCGAGAGTGAGCTTTGGCACAGAAGACTGGGTCACGCATAGTATGGGACGATAAACGAATTGATTAAGGACGGGAGGATCAAGGGCACGGAAATGAAGACCGACGTCTTATGTGACGTATGCGAGACATCCAAACAAGGGCGCAAGTAATTCAGGACAAGCGTGAAAAACAAGGGACTCAGGGAGAGTGCGCGTTTTGACGGTATCGTATTCTCCGGCGTGCTTGGACCAATCACTCCAGCTTCAATATCCGGCGTCAAGTACATTGTGAGGTTCATCATGATGAAGAGCCGGTACGTGACGGTTTACTTGTTGCGAAAGAAAAGTGAAGTCGCGACCACGGTCACAAGGTCTTACTGGGAGATCAAGATAGCGCCTGGGACTTAGATCAAGGTCATTGAAGGGACAAAGGTGGTGAGTACAGAAACGCGGCAATAAACAACTTCTGCAAAGAAAAGTATATCAAGAAAGAGTTCACAGCTCCATACAATTCTGATCAGAACGGTATGGCAGAGCGCGTGAATCGAACTCTGGTAGAGATGACGCACTTTATGCTTAAGGACAGCGGTCTCGACAAGACTTACTGGTGTGAAGCATTAATGACAGCGGTCTCGACAAGACTTACCGGTGTGAAGCATTAATGACAGCGGCAGACATTCGGAATGTGTTTGCAAACTCGTCGAACAAGAAGTCAAGTCCGTACGAGATGTTGTTTAAGTGAAAGCCGCTCATCGATCATATGCGCGTGTTTGGTTCGCGATGCTACGCGCACGTAACAAAGGAGAAAAGAAAGAAGCTGGACGATTCGGGTGTGAAGTGGTATTCTCTAGGCTATGCAAAGGATCACAAGGCATACCGACTACTTAACGCGGATGATGGTTCTATCATAATTTTAAGAAGCGTGACATTTGCTGAGCAACCCATCTCGAACGGAATAAAAAAGGAAGACGAGCGGATTATCGACATCAAAAATGAAGAGAATTTAGAGATGTCGACAGTTGACGACAATGATGAGGAGGTTCCAGCAAATGAGGAAAGGTTTCGGACTCCACCTCTTTGAGCTTGCCGTGATCCGGTTCGTGGTAACCAAAACGAGTCCAGTGTTCAAGGTCAGATTCCTACTCGAGCATCAAGCACGCCCGCAAGAGACGGCGACGACGAGTGGATGGTGCGACAAATTCGAAAGAAAAGCGGTGTGGTGCGCTACGCACAAGAGTTCCCAAACCAACGCCACGGCCGCTTTAATTTAGACAACTTTGAAGGAGAAGACGACTCGTTTTATTGTTTTGTTGCAGATGATGATGGAAAACAACCTTCGACATACGATGAAGTGATGATGACGAAGAACAAGAAAAAGTGGCTAATAGCGATGAAGAGCGAGATGCTGTCATTCAACGAACACAAAACGTGGATGCTAGTAAACATGCCACCTGATAAGAAGGTGTTGGATGCAAGTAGGTAATTCGGATCAAGCGCGATCCAAATGGATATATTGTAAAGTTTAAGGCACGATTAGTTGCGAAAGAATTTACGCAGCGACCTGGGATCGACTTCGTCGAGTGTTGGCAATTGCAGCAGCTGAAGACTTGGAGGTAGACAATGTCGACGTTGATACCGCATTCTTGTATGGAGAAGTTGACGAGAGATCTAGATGGACCAACCCGACGATTTTGAAGATCAATAAACTCCGATGACGAAGTGTTTGCTGCAGAAAGCGCTGTATGGAACCAAGAAAGCGGCGCGGCAGTTGAACAGCAAACTAAATCAGCATTTGGAGAGCCAAGAATTCAAAAGCACTTCAGCAGATCCGTATGTGTTATTTACGTGGACGACCTAATGCTGTTTGGTATAACTAATGAGCACATTTAGGACATAAAGAGTGCGCTTACGCTCGAGTTCAGCATCAAGGAGCTTGGGGATCTCAAGTACTGCTTGGGAATCGAGATTCACCGCAAGCGCGACGAACATTTGATCAAGATGAACCAGAAGGCATATATCAGGCGACTCTTCAAAAAGTTTGGAGTCGAGAATTGCAAGGACGCGCACACACCAGCGGACAATAACTCGAAACCAGTGAAGATGCCGGAAGAGGAAGCGTTTGTACCAATTTCCGTATCGCGAATTGCTGGGTGCATTTATGTGCTTTGCGACTTGTACACGACCAGACATCGCGAATGCGGTCGGCAAAGTTGCCAAAATCTGTGAGCGCTACGGGAAGTCAAACTGGGTGGCGGCCAAGCAAATTCTCAAGTACTTGAAGACGACTAGAGATATCTGCATTGTGTTTAGCGGCGTTAGCAAGGGAGAGCTTATTGGACTTGCAGATGCAAACTGGGCAGGCGACCTAGACACGCGGCGTTCAACGACAGGACACGTGTTCTTCCTGAACGGCGGCACGATCTCATGGAATTCCAAGCGACAACCAACCGTTGCGACATCAAGCACGGAAGCAGAGTACGTGAGTCTATCCAGCGCAACTCAAGAGGCAGTCTGGCTTCAAAATCTGATAAAGAACTTGGAGTACAAGACTGATACGGCGACGACGATCTTTCAAGACAATCAAGGATGTATTGCGCTTGCCAAGAATCCTGTCTACCATTCGCGCACGAAGCACATCGACATCAAGTTTCATTTCTTGCGTGAGAAGGTGGCGAGTGAGGTAATTGCAGTGGAGTACAAGCCAACTGAATAAGTGATCGCGGACGGGTTAACCAAGGCTATTCCAAGAGACAAGCACACCAAGTTTATCATGGGACTCGGCATGGCAGCATAAGGGCATCACTTCGAGTGCACATCAAGGGAGAGAGTTGAAGATTGATGTGTTCATCGAAAGTGTTGCGCTTTATGCATATGCGTGTATAAGGGATCGTATGACAAGAATTATACGGAGAATTTGAGTGTGGAAAATATCGTGTGTTGTGGCTCAGTCGGGTAAGGCATGGCGGTGCGTCCTACTGGTCACCGGTTCGATACCCGGTAACGACAAAAAGTAAAACCTTCGGGAACTGGTGTTTGGGGTTCACCAGCACTGTACCGCCAGACAGTGACGTCCCCCATTTTATGGTAGTCTACATATCTGGGAAAGGGGGCGCAGCGAACGATAGGAAAGAATTAACGGTAGGATAGAGTTAACGGTAGGATAGAGTTAACGGTAGGATCGAGATAAAGTCAATATACAACTTACTTTCCGGTTTGCAATCTCGACCGTAAGCCTATCTTCAAGCTCATAGGATAACGTAATTCAACAGGTTATGAGACCAAGCAACGACTCCGGTTTCAAGATTGAGCCTTTTGATGGCTCAAACTACGTACTATGGAGCTACTAGAAGAAGATGTACCTCATGTCGAGAGGGTTGTGGGAGCTGTCTCCGGTGTAGACGCTCCGAATGCAGTAAAAGAGAAGCAAGCACACGCTGCGATCGCGCTGAATCTGAGGGACGCGCGGTTGATGCACATTATCGACGCGACGACGGCGAGAGAGGCGTGGGAGAGGCTGGCGAAGTTTCACCGCACACAAGACATGGCGAATCGACCTTGGCTCAAGAAGAAGTTTGCCTCATTCAAATGTACAGCTTCAAGCATCAGTGGTCACGTGATAGAGCTTGAAGATCTAGTGATGAAGATGAATAGCGCTAGCTGCGGGTTATGTGAAGAGGACGTATGTGCGGTGATGCTGAGGAGTCTACCTGCAAGCTACGAGAGCAACTCGAAACCAGTGAAGATGCCGGAAGAGGAAGCGTTTGTACCAATTTCCGTATCGCGAATTGCTGGGTGCATTTATGTGCTTTGCGACTTGTACACGACCAGACATCGCGAATGCGGTCGGCAAAGTTGCCAAAATCTGTGAGCGCTACGGGAAGTCAAACTGGGTGGCGGCCAAGCAAATTCTCAAGTACTTGAAGACGACTAGAGATATCTGCATTGTGTTTAGCGGCGTTAGCAAGGGAGAGCTTATTGGACTTGCAGATGCAAACTGGGCAGGCGACCTAGACACGCGGCGTTCAACGACAGGACACGTGTTCTTCCTCAACAGCGACACGATCTCATGGGAATTCTAAGCGCCAGCTAACCGTTACGACATCTAGCACAGAAGCAGAGTATATAGGTCTGTTCAGCAAAACTCAAAAAGCAGTCTGGCTTCGAAATTTGATTAAGAACCTGGAGTACAAGACGGATACGGCGACAACGTTTTTCCAAGACAATCAAGGATGTATTGCGCAGGCCAAGAATCCTGTCTATTATTCGCGCACGAAGCACATCGACATCAAGTTTTTTTCTTGCGTGAGAAGGTGGCAAGTGAGGTAATTGCGCTGGAGTACAAAAGAAACAGGGGGTACAGTACCGCCCATGATTTCTTTCACACGCAAGCGGGCGAAATTAATTCGTTGCGACCGCTGTTTCATCGCATCGGAATGCGGATGATTGCGGTGCAAGAATTTCGCCTCGTATTGGTCGGGCATTTCATTTGAACGCAACACGATCGGGAAAATACGCCCTAGCGATTTTCCCTAAGCCCTCCATGATTTCAAGACGCCATTAAAATTATGTGCGTCTAGAAGAGCGCGCTCTTGGAGCGACGCTCTTGGCCTGGTTAAACGAGGCCATTTAGACGGATTGGGCATCTTTGGAATGCCACCCGTCATAAAGCCACGTTCAAAACGACTGGCTTGTGGCACCGTCTGAGCACGTTGACGTGTCGTCGGCGGAGCTTTAGGCTCCAAATCCTCTATGTCAGAACCATTATGGATATGGTCTGAGCATAAGGCGTTGTGGTTATACCCAACGTAGAAGCGGGTGCGCCTTTAAGGGCAGCGTAACCATTACCTGTCGCTGCGCTATCAAGCGCAGACGACGAGACAGCATTCGTAAACGTTGCTGTCTCCATGTTGTGAGCCATGAGAGAAGTTTGAATGAGCAATATTGCGCCACCATCGTTCCTCATGAGCTCGTTGTCCGCATCACTACTATGAGGCGACGGCAACGGTGTCGGCTCATTGTAGTCATCAATGAGCGACAAATTATCATTCTCACTGTTAAAGTAGAATGGATCCTGTAGCCCTGTTACCGCGACAGCAGCAGTAGCTGTCGGCGTTTCCACTAAGGCATTGGACGCGGCCGGCGAGTTGACGCGGCGCGTGCTCTTAGTGCGAGGTTGAGTGGGCGTCTTAGCAGGCGACCCACCAACGTAACCCCCTTTATGTGGCATCTTTGGCGCCGTGTATGATAACACAGGTCGCTAGAGTGATTGAGTTTAATAGCGGCGCGTAAAGCTGCTGGCTGTTCCTCGGTCCTCTTTGACGAATTTATAATGTAAGTTTGTTTTTTTAAGGGGGGATGTGTAACGGACTAAAGTTGCTAAAATCTTACACAGTTCCCGGTAAGTACACTTGGTGTACTTATAGGGGTGGTCAATTACTTAATTAAAGTAATTAGACCCCGCACTCGGGTCTGGTTCACATTTGTAAATCAACCATTGTGTATGTGATGCACGTGGGTGCATTCACATTAGGAGGGATGACGGCTAGCGTCATCCGTTACGCGAGGTATTTAGAAAAATACGCTCGCAATACATAGTAAGTGTTATCTATAGAGATGACATTTTCTATAGATAACACTTAATGTATTGCTTGATTTGTAAAACAAGGTATTTATATTAATGCGATTAAATATAAATCAGTAAGTGCGCACGAGGAGCCGGATTACCGCTCCCGTGACGATACTTACCTACAGTACTTAGTTGGGTGAGGTCGCTAACGTGTCGATCACAACTACCCCACTGCACGCAAGAGAAGCTGGTCAAACCGCTTCCTCGCTATGCTAGGGTGTGTGTCTAAGTAGAGCGTGGCCGCATTACGACGTGCCCGCCTACACCAAGTACCTAACTCGGTTACTTGTCGGATTCCTGCGCAATCCCGCAAGAACCTTAACTCTGAAGGGCAATCCGTTTTCCTAGGTTTCTGTGAAGGCCTTACACCATGGCCCTCATATTGGTATTCTCCATGGTGTTTGCAGCCGAACAGCACGCTCTTCATTGGTTTATTCTCCCCCTTCCCAAACCTTTCTGACCGGATCGTACAGACATCGTTTTTCGGTTTTAGCGTGAGCCTCAAGGGCTTCTTTTGCTGTTGCAATTGACGGGTACGTGTTTTCGGCCGTAGGAGCAAGAGGCATGGCAAAATAAGTTTATACGACAGGTGCGGGCTCAGATTTCTTAACCTTGCTAAGGAAATAAAATTTTCAACTTCTGCTACAATTTTGTATGTTATGTTTGTGACCGTGTCGTCGAATTCCCATAATCCATACTATTAAATTAAATGAACCCCTGAACTTTGGTGGGGATAATGAAAACTCCGGTCGGGACAACGTACAAAATTGTCACAGTACTGCGAATATTTAACAATATTATTTGTAAAGATAATATTCTTCTTTGCTATCCTCTTGTAGGTAATAATAAGTATGACCCCGTTCTTGGTTTCGATGTCAAAGCAAAATTAACGTTAGAAACGTTGTGCTTGTGAATCCTCACGACAAACATTGAAAATGACGGCTTTACTTTTTTCCTTGATTTTCCCATTTTTCGTTTCCAAGCTTTATGGCTAGTCGTAATCTGAACACGCAAAGAACGTCTCTATACGATCTCCTCGTCGTGTTTCTCAATCAAAATGTATTTAATGCGGCGGGAGAACCTTCACGGCACCGTCGATTCGTACCGATCCAATCCACGGTTTGGAAAGAGATTTTCGTTGTGATCAAGAGTCAGACAAGAATAAACTTAAAATTTGATAAAAGTATTTGATAAATGTATTTGTGTATCGAATGGAACATCAATCTAAGTCGACTGGAGCATGTCGAGAGCCACACACTGTGCCGACAACGACTTGGCTTCTAGTAAACACGAGAGACAAAAGAGCATCGATTTTTGAAGCACTTCACAGCCAAGTCCCACGCATATTTTCTTTGCGACGCAACATTTGCTACAGAGTACTCGATAGCAAATTTGACACGTGCCACCTCGGTGCATGATCAACGTACTGAATTTGCGCAAACTGCGTTTGCAGTTGGCACAGTGGCTATTCGACGTCATGCGGCCCAAGACACTATTTGTACCTAAGCGCACTTGTCGATCTGCTTTTCGCATCATCCAAGTCAATTTGTGGCCATTGGCACATTCCATATTCGACGCAAGCGCCATGAGTTTCTCGGCGTACGCGGCCGCGGCCAAATTCACCGAAACGTCGCCGTCCATTTCAATAAACGCGCGCGAGAACATCTCGACCATGCGATGGCGCGAACTATTGAGCTTTGTCGTGTTGCCAAAGGTCTGACAGCCCGACATGTGGCCCCGAATGGTATTGGGCAGGCGTGGCAATTTCAAAAAATCGGAAATATCGACGGATTGGCGAATCGCAAAGGCCACGACCTCTCCGTTAGAATCCGTAGTCAACCCCGTCCCCTCAATAAAAACAAAATCCCGGGCTTGCGTAAACCGGCCGTAGGATTGAAGACCCCACTTAAGTCCGAGAAAGAACAAGGGATGGTCGCGACTTGGTGTGGCTAACACCGCCAGCAGCCGTGCGTCCTCGAGTTCCGTCCCGAGATAGGCTTCTCGCATCTTGGCATTTAATTCCGTGTCGGCAAGCATTCCCAAGGCCGCGTCTTCGGCTGTGCCGTCGATAAGGCCCGAGATCACGACCGCAGGCGGACGCGCCGTTTTTTTGGCTTTTCGGAGCTGATGTTCATTATTCGATGCCGTGGTCGTCATGAGATTGGCAATCTTTTCCACAGTCGATCGGTGGGAGCCCGAAGAAGAGGATCGAGAGGTATCGGGTGTGGACTCGGCGGTCCCGTGCAGCGCACGACGAGAACGGTACGCCCGGACGTCGTCCATGGTTGTCACGAGTTTCCATGCCGAGGTGTCCAATTGACGCCCACCCGCTGCAAAAGCGCTTCGTAGTTCTAATGTATTTTGAACGACGGCATCCACCTCGGCTAGCAACGCTTCTTTACGCTCTGGTGTGATTTCAAACGAAGGGAGTTCCACTTGTTTGACGTTAACTTTGGGCATTGAAACGCGGCGTCACTTGCGATTAGTGTGTTAATTCCTGGAATGTCATCACTTTGAGCTCACACTATCGTGACGACGAGCGACAGTATCGTAGCGTATACGAACGACCCAGGTGGTATCGCCAAGCTTAACATCCGGACCTTCAGGGCTCGGTATTACAACAGATGGGGAATCGGTACATCACTTTGACAAGACCAGCTTGTATTGCCTCTATATTTTAATACGATTGAACACAATAACATTTGCTTGTCTTGACCATTGTATCTCCTGTCAAACTCGCTGTATTAACGGCAGAGACCATTCACATGCGTAGTTCGAAGGGCTCTTTGACCTGCGCCCCAATTGATGCTCCTATTCCGGACGTGTCATGGTAATCGAACGTATCGATTGAGAATTTACTAGTTTAATTTTCGTCGACGGTTTTGAACGTCGCTTTGAGTTCATCTCGTGCGCCGAGTAGAAGTGGAGTGGATTCCCTTCACGTTTACCTTTATTATTTATTACATATCGATTGCTAGAAGAAAAATGGCTTGGATTGAATTCGCTGTGACAATCTTCTATAAAGCGTCGAGTTGAAGACTCTTTTGAGGGGTTTGTCATGTCGATTCCAGACGGCCGGCTCTTTTACTGTGCAGATTCCCAATGCCGATTGATGAGATACCTTTGATTCTGCGATTAGTGTAAATTGAGACAAGCCATTACTGTTAAGTAGACTCAGACATATTTTTAAGGAGTGTAATGCGTGTGACTGCCTTTGGGCACATTAGAAACCGTGTTTCTATTTGGCGATGTTAAGCGTACTATTTTTAACAGGTGAGAAAAAGCCAAGAGCGCCCGCACTAGATTTGCAAGTCATAAAAAGAGCGAATAGAAAGAGCAGCAAATCGAGCACGAGGGAGAAGTTGAGCTGAAAATAAGCGACAGAGGTCGGAGGTGCGCTCTTGCGCATGCATGTTTGTCTTTGGAGATCAAGCGAAGAATGAATTTATTTTACTTTAATTTGACTAACTTTTGCGGAAGTGTATGCTTACCTTTCATTTTAGGGCTCTTTTTTGTACTTACCATGATCGCAAGCAAGCCACAAGTTCCTTATGTTTCATTTTTAACGACGAAGAAATTATGCAAATCGTGAGAAGTAGTTTTGCAGGCCTTATGACCTACTGAAGCTAGGAAGGCCTGCATAGAGGTTCTCAATATGAATTTTGATTACCATGTTTGCAACAAATATTGTGGCAATACCAAATGGGGGCTAAACGGGTTCCTTATTTTGAGCACCTGCAATTACATGTTTCGTATAAAAGTATTTTGCATTGTTTAGCCATGATAATGTCAGAATTATCTCCCAATGTGTAGGATCTCCAGCGCTTTTTCACAATAACGACATGCTAATCTCTTCCCGTGCCAGTCGACTAATTAAATTATTGTGCTTGGTCGAGTGACTCTAATTCTAGTCGGAACAGGCGGTCCATAGAGGAAAATAATAACGTCCCGGGCCTTGCGGTGAATAGTGACAAGGCTCATTACGGATTGGAATGTTCTCTAAATAAAGCTGTTGCAACTGTTTGGTTGCGCAATAGTTTTCAGCGAATTCTTGGCAAATAGGACTGGATTCTTCACGTCACTTACTAATCATAATACCTCAAATCTTGAGCTTTCCATGCAGAGTGGTACATTCACGATCGCGAAAGTCGAGGTAGAGAGTGTCAAGTGGATTGTTGGCACCAATGCGACCATATCATATGTGGATTAGAAGCCTGTACTGTCAAAATGCGGTCTCCGCACTGGCACTGCCAAAAAATATTGGACGTCCAGTCGGGAGGTCGGGGGACCCGACCTACTTAAATTTATGAGGCTGCACACCACGTGGGCTGCAGCTGGCCCGTGAAGTGCGCAAACGTCTTCTTTGCGAAACTCTGTGTCTTACTTAAGTAACGCCATCGTGTTTTCTGGGCAGCTTTCAGTGGTAAGACGTAACATCGTGGTCGCGGGCTGGCGGTGAGAAATACATGACGCAAAAATTACATCGTTCATCGGATTTTCTTTACCTTTGGACAAACGTATTTCAACATCTGAATTTCTGTTTGCAGGATGAAATTTTGGACAAGTATTGTACCCATCTACAGATCATCTACATCAGCGGGTCCATGAGTGTAACGACGCCTTGGCTTTTCGTTTACGAGCTTGCTACTTGTAATACGTTCGAATAAAGCCTGATTTTGACGGTCCGAGAAAAACATCAAAACTTGTCCTTTTATCCTTAATTCTTGTGTGATCTTAAACTCAAAGCAACATATAAAAGTACACATGCGTTTTTTTTCGGCTTAAGAACAGTTTAAGGCCACACATTGAATTAATCGCCCCGATTTAGCTAAAATGCATTAATTTTACTCTTTGATTTCATCATCGACATCGAAGTGAAACATGTGTCGTAAAGCTTAACAGAAGCATCGAAAGCGGTAGCGAGAACTTCGCCAAGTGCCGGATACCATGTGTATTACCATTACACATTATATCTGGTGCTTGGCGAAATTCTTACCGTTTATCGTCATAATGAAGACCCTGAGAAGCGAATGTCGTACCACCACTAATTACATGCCAGCGAGTCAAGATCTGTCCTGCATCAGGTGATGAATTTCCAGTCTATTATTGACATGTAAAGATTGTGTTGTGTATGTAACAAATTGCTGTCCATCGAGTGCATCCCATGAAAAGTTGATGTGCCGTGTCCGGCGCGGTTCCTACATGCTTTTTAGACATCTCAAACGATCTCGACATAAATAGATAAAACAACTTGTCGGTTTTCTTCAACTAATTTGTATGATGGAAGAATCGCTAGTTGTAACAAAAAACTGCCAAATTGTCTAATATTTTTTTTGGTAATTATTTGTGGTTTGCTATCACTAATAACAGTACTAGTCAACCTACACTGATTACAGTGAGGTAGGGTGCCTCGATTACTTCTCGTACACGACGTGCAGAGGAAGTCTTAGCTACTAAGTGTAACTGGGTGTCCAGTTACACTTAGTAGCTAAGCTATATGTACTATCTCCAATGAGAGGAATAATAAATATTATTTCCTTTGAGGGGAAATAAACAAAGATATACAAAATTTTATCTTTATTAATTTTGACTTAGAAAAATTCAGTGTTACCAAATTTGGTAATATTGATGCAATAGGACATTAACTCTATTTATTAATTGATTTAAGTCTAAATCAACCCCACCAATCGTTATTAGATACGATTGTGCAAAGGAGGCGCCAAACTTAAATAGTTATAAATATAATCAGTTCCGTAGTAGATAGAAGATCGTTATGTAGGAAAATTAATTTATTATTACAGCTGTACTTTTTTTTCCATTTTAAAGCCTTAGTCTAGACCATTAAGCTAAAGACCTTCAGCTTCAAAAGAAACTTTCCTCTGTACCTCTGTGCTGGTGAAGTTTCGAGGCAACGAACCTACACTGTAACTAGTAAAAGGTTAACTAGTACTGATCAGTACTCTTAAAGATCGAAGTCTCTAAGTTTAAGGCAGTTGAAGGCGACATCGCTTTTGAGATGGTTCGTCGAAATAGACGAAGCCATAGAAGCTCGCTGTAACGGGGCACTGCCGACTTGTACTGCTTCAGTAGAAGTCCACTTTGCACTGCTTCAGTGCAAATGGTGCCACACGTCACTTCACCTACACTAGTACGTGCAGAGGGAGACTCTCTTTAAAATACTTGCTTTAAAGAGGGTCAAAAGTAAACTGTTCTTAGAATAATTAAGTTATTTTGTTCATTGCTAACTTAATGATATACTAATACAAGCATGTAATAAAGTCTTATATGTCTCTCTCTTTGCGCGCGTCCAGTGCTGACTGAACCGCGGAGCACGTATATATAAAGGCCTAAATCGACCAATAAATAAGCTTTTCGAATGTTTCTACGTGAAGTAATATTTCCAAAGTAGTATCTACCTTTAAGATTACCTACGAGTGAGTGCGATGGCCTCACTTGCTGTTCGGTCGTTAGCATGACTGCATAAGATCTCAGTATGAATACCCAACACATTGTGGAGTCAGATACCGACGGCTGTGCACAAGATTAGGCAGCTTCGGAGTGAGACCACTCGAATAAGGTTTGTGGTACAACAACGATGCTTGCTTGAGAAGCAACATCGAGGAAAGTAAAATAAACGCCTATCTATAAGAGACAGTGAGTAAGTCCTAGATCGACTGGAGAGTCGATCGTAGAGGATCTCGCTGTTGAAACGCAAGTAAAAGGTGCCCCGTTACACCTAGTAGCACTTGTAGTCCGTTCAACGACCTACGCACGTTCCATCCAACATGGTCATATTGGATGAAGAAGAAGCAGATATCCAGCCACTTAAGAAGGCTATCACGTCACGCGTGAAAAGTTTACTCACTTAAGTGACCTTGAATGGAGAGCGATCGTACGAATGAGCTCGGCCGTAGGCGAGCCAGCCGTTGGCGCCATGCTGCCAGCTCTGAAAAGAGATTAATAGCACGCGGTCATAGCCGAGTTCATACATAACAAACTCGACGGGGCCCGAGAGAAAGTAGCCTTGCTTTAGCAGCAAGGCTCTCAACATGCGGAGCTGTCGAGAGGACTTGGTGCTCAACAATTGGAACTGTTGAGGCAGCAGCATGTAAATGCTGCTAATGGGGCGACGCTTTCGCGTCGACTCGAATAAACACGGCTAGAGGTAGTTGGGGAGGATACATCCCAAATATAAATTGAGGGAATAAGTCCCCAAGAATCTGTGGGATTAAGTCCTCAAGAATCTGTGGGATTAAGTCCCCGGAAACCTGTTGCCAATGGTTCCCAGGTACCTTTGGATCTAAGTTCCAAAGAAGAAAGTGAGACAATAAATGTATTCAATAAGCAATGGGTCAAGTGGGGGCGTTTATACACTTGATCTAACAGCACCTCTGAAGTTAACTTCGGAGATAGCTCATTGTCAACGCTAGAACCGAAACGGTTCTTACGTGATCTGCGTAGTGGCAAAGTCAAGCAGATCTGCGTAGTTGTCACAGATTACAACAACGTGGCCGATATTCGGTCGGCAATAGTATTTCTTGAGGACGAACGGGTTCTTACTAGCTCATCGATAGAAAAAAGTTTCCTCGATGAGAAGACTCGGATTGAACGTTTTACGTCTTGATCCTGGGAGTCTTTAAAACAGACCTTTTGTATAAAAAAATAAAAGAATTTAAGGATGTCTTTTCTGAATCAGTACTGTGCGAGTTGCTCAAGGATAGAGGCACTCGACACGAAAACGATCTAATCCCAGTTTCAAAATACTGTGTCATGAAGCAATGGCCATTGCCTCGTTAGCAATCGACAAATTCTTTGCCAATCACTTAGAAGCGGGCCATGTGAGGGAATTAACTTCTTTACATAGCTCTCCGACCTTCTCAGTGTGTAAAGCAACAGGAGGATTGCGGTTTATGCATGCATTCAATATACCGAATGCTGCAATTGTACCGGCTCTAGCGCCGATTCCACGAAAAGACGTAATCATTGATGATATGTCAAAGAATATTATCCTTTCGTCGATGGGTCTGTCAAATGGGTTCTGTCAGGTCACAATGCGTGAAGAAGACATCTCGTTCACAGCAATATGGACCCAAAGCGGTATTCTATGGGGCTGGATAGTCAATTCACAGGGGCAAAGCAATGCCCACGCAACATTTAACAGATGTGTTACCAATCTGTTGAGATAGGAGCGGGATTTCACACCGAGCTATTTTTTTGATGACGTCTTCGCTCATAGCAGAGCTATGAACGGAAAGTCGGATGTTGAAGCACATCGTATCCACGTCAGAAAGGCTCTTACACTTATGCGTAAGCATACAACTTATGCGTAAGCACAAGTTGTATGCAAATCTCAAGAGTGTATATTCGCTGCAAGCGAAATACCACTTCATGAGTGCATCGTGGGTAAACAGGGTGTACGCCCGGACCCAGAAAATATCAAGGCGACCGCCAACTGGCCTGGATCAGTCGATGTAAAGGCACTAAGAAAGTTTTCTGGCTTAGCGGCGTACTTGCACAAGTACTCAAGCAATTATGCCGAAATGATAGTACATATTTCTTCTTTGTTAAAGTAAAATGAAAAGTGGTCATGGAACGCTGATTGTCAGCGTTCCTTAA
Source organism: Bremia lactucae (assembly GCF_004359215.1). NCBI lineage: Eukaryota > Oomycota > Peronosporomycetes > Peronosporales > Peronosporaceae > Bremia > Bremia lactucae. The sequence goes on along the minus strand of NC_090616.1, from coordinate 1,105,762 downwards.
AGGTACCAAGCAAAGCTTGATGCAATCGCCAATCCTGGCGATTGCGAACCAAGGCCGACCATTTATGTGGTCTGTGATACCAGCAATTGCAAAATCGCTGTGCGTTGATGCAATATGACACAGACGGCGCAGATCGCGTCGTCTGTTATCAATCGCCTCAGCACCAACCAGCCGAACGCAACTTTCCAGTGCATGACAAAAAATTGATTGCCACGAAATACGCACTGGCTAAGTTTAGGGTCTATCTCTTAGGAATTAGACCGCTCATTGTATATACGGACCATGCGTCTTTACGCACGGCCGTAAACAGTCCACACCTCTCGTATAGAATGGCGAAATGGGTTGTTTTTCTTCGTGGAGTAGTACTTTTTCGAAGAGTATAAGCCAGGTTGACTTTAAGTCGTCGCTCATGCCCTTTCGCGCCGGCCCGATTTTGAGCCAGCTTGTGCAAATCAACAGTGAGTATAAGGGCATTGTTGCTACAATAAGTGTTCTGTCGTCAACATTACTCGACGACGTTAGAAGAGCTTATCAAGAAGAAAAGGCTTATAGGGTTGACTGATAACCTTTTAGATCCGTTTAAACAATCCTTAAGGAAATGGTCAAAATTATATCGATACTCAACAGAACGATACATAACACGCAATGGGCTACTGTATTACAAAGCTATTGCTGGCGACATATCTCGTGTCGTCACCCCCATCCATAATGATTTGCGTTTACGCATCATGTATGAATGCCACGATGAGCCAATAAGTGGTCATCGTTGACGTGAGAGAAACTATTTCACAGTAAGTCGTGACTTCTACTGGCCACGCCAGCATAATTTCGTCGGCATGTACATACGTGCTTACGAAGTTTGTCAACGGGTGAAGCCCAGTGCTTCAACCCGTGCTCCATTACAAACTCTGCCAGTTTTGGCAGAGTGTTGTTAGTCCGTATCCATGGATTTCGTCTTCGGATTTCCCACCGACGATCCCAAGAAAATTTGCATCCTTTTTGTTGATCGTTTTAGTCAGCTAGTACATGTTGCTGCAGCCCCGGAGTCGATCACAGCCAAAGGCTGAGCCTCGTGCCTTTGTTTACCCGATATTTCGACTCCATGGGCTAACCCGTGAACTGGTCTCAGATCGAGACAATAGATTCACGGTGGAATTTTGGGAAACTGTGTTTAATTCACTTGAAACACAGCTAAAAATGTAAATTTCTGATCACCCTGAAACAAATGGTTGGACGAAGCGTGCAAACCGTATCCTCAAAGAGATACTTCCCATACTCTTACGAGTTGAAGCGAGTTCTTGCCGATGGTAGAATTTGTCATCAACAATTCAGTGTATGCTTCTCCAAAGCATACACCATTTTTCGTGAATGGCTTACGCCACCCACGCGTATCCACTTTGTTTGAGAGTGACTCTTATTTAAGGGGGGAAGAGGCTCGCTCAAGCAAATTCTCTTCTGGCTCTTGCTCACCACGCATTGGCCCTAATGTCAATACAAAGGATACCAATGTTGAATTAATTAACATTGAAGTGGACAAACTCAGTAACAACAATCATGCCATCACTGAGTTAGACAACGATGCCTAAAGACTCACCATCAAAAACAATATTTTATGGAGAACGATTAAACTCTCAATAATGAAAAGATTGAAAACTTTTCAGTGCAAGCCGGTCGCTCTAAAAGCAAAACCGAGTCAGCAGGTAGATTCCTGTTGGCTAGAAAAGCAGTGGTCCATTTCGTACAGGATTCCACCGCTGATGCAGTGGACCTACAGGAACGGAACTTTGCTAAAAATGAAATAGCAAAAATGCTTTTATTTAAACTAATGACCTAGTTCTACTGTCTACGGTCAATTCGAAACGGGCCGATATACCTGCGCAGTAATTTATTACTGCCTACATTAGTCACTACGTCCTGTGGTAAATAATGTTGATTCGGGTTCGTCAAACGAGGCAAAGCCGATTTTTCTCCCCCTCCACACCATTGACGGATCCAGTGGTGATAAGCGTTTTCTTGTTGAAAGCTTCTCGAACCACCGTGAGGAAAAGGGGGTCCGAACTAGTTAACTCGTTCGTTGGCGAGGGTATCCACTCTCGCATGATAGTTGGAACCTCGTTCCTAACTGATGTTGAACGTTTCAGGTCTCGTCTTGCTGTACGACGAGACCTATTCTCTTCGATGGAACGTCAATCGGATTACGAGCGCTTCCCACGCGTCTCGTAAGAGACGAGATTTTTCTAAAGAGGACGTTTAAGAGAATATGCTTGCTTAGTAGCAGGACCTGCATCCTTAAAACAGCATGGGCATGAGTCCACCACGAGAGGCAAGATATTCCTGCCTCTCCAAACAGCGGGTGCATCTCATAGCGTGCACCGACTACGGCCCGTTACTTGAACCATTTTCGGAAAGCATTAAGCTTGTCAAGCCAGACCTCACGGCCTATATTTTGTACATTCTGTACAAAGGCTGTCCAAGCTTGGAACAAAGGTTTGACATCATTTGCCCGTTTTTGAGGAGTTCCACCGATGCCGGAAAAAGGCATCGTTGAAGAATTCCGTTTCATCCTCACCAGTCTTGTTAAGCCTGGATGCGTCGAATAACGGAATATGGTATCGATCGTTGGTCATACTGGACTAACGAATTAGATTATCCTAAGAGGGCAACCAAGGCCTCTATTCAGGAGCGAACCGCAACATATTGCGGTCCCTATCCTGTTGGTACATGTTAGCGTAAGCGTTAACGTGGCCCTGGGGTAGATCCCTAGAATCACTCCTTTCCTGGTAATGCAAACGAGCACCATCAGCAGAACTTTTACCTTCGCGACCACGTAGTTCCTGGTGGCGCATACTAACGTCACCAGAGTGATCGTCGCCCATGGAGTCATCACCAGTTGACTACCCACCAAGGAGGTCCGACGATTCGAGCAACCTCGTCATCGTCACGTAAGAACCTTAAGGTTTAACCCACTTGCCCTCGAGTGATCCGGCGGCTTTTACAGTAGCCATGGAGTCGGGCGATGCCGGTAAATTGGTCCAGTCACGTACAATAGGTGTAGCAGGTGACTTGTCACCGTCACCTGCAATGTCATTAACAGATGACCACCTCCAAAGGGAGTAGGAGGTGACGTATCCCCCGCAGTAGACGCATTAGCGTCTACTGAAACATTTGCATTACCAACAGCTGCACTGATCCGTGCAGCTGCTAGCTTTGGGGCCTCACGGGCAACGCGCACAGAAAATTAGTCGCCATGTTGATTTTGGTCAAAATCAATTATGCAAATAAAATCGGTATTTTTAGTAAAACCAATATTGCGAAATTGCAGGAAGAGACATAATAATTTTTCCTGACTCCCTACATCAGTTACTTTAGTGACTATTGGTTAAGGAGGGGCTGATGTAACCGGGTGTATCGTTACACAAGTGTTATTACTTATAAGAGAAACAATAAATATCATTTCCTATGAGAATAATTAAATAAATAAATACAAAATTATTACCTTTATTGGTTTTGACTTAAATAGTTCCAATACTACCAAATCGGTAATATTGATAAAATACGGCATTAGTTCTATTGATTGATTAATTCAAGTCTACATCAACCCCGCTAATCGTTATAAGACAAGACAGTGCTGTGCGCAAGGAGGCCATACTTTGTTATTTAGTATTATAACAAGTTCAGTAGTAGGTAGAAGATCGTTACGTCGAAAATTAAATAAATAGATACAGTTTTACTTTTCTCTATCCTAAGGCCTCATTCTAGACCGTTAAACCCTTAGCTTTATAAGAAATCTTACTTTGTACCTTTGTGTACGTGAAGTTAGAGGCACCGAACCTACAACTGGAACCAGTGTATGGTTAACTAGTACTGATCAGTTTTAGTGAAAGATGCCCCGCACACTAAGGATAAATCCAAAGGCTTTAGAATAGGGAAAAAGTAGAATTGTATTAATATTTAAAGCTCTTACAAAGCGACCATCTATCTACTGCTTTATTGTATAAATAATTAACTATGCAATTTTGCCAAGGTTGACTTTTAAACTTAAAATCAACCAATCAATAGAAGTGATGTCTTATTGTGTCAATGTTACCAAATTTGGTAATATTGGAGCTGTCAAGTCAAAATTACCAAGAGATAATAATTTGTTCTTCTTCGTTTATTTCCTTTTATATGTTATATAATTTATTATTTATCTTAATAATATGCGTCTAACGATATCACCCCCCTTGACCAAAACTGAAGAGAGGACTGTGACCCTTCTTTCTGTGAAGTAGCACTTGTTGGTTTTATTTTTATTCCGACTTTAATTGCGCATGGTTTCGAAAACCGTGCGCGTAGCCTGTGAAGCCGCAAAGCTGTCAGCTACACGGCTCAGTGCAGATGCAGGTAATGCTAATGTTTTAGTAAAGGATAATGCGTATACCGCGGGAGATATTGCACCTTCTACTCCTATTAAAGGTGACTGGGGTATGTTATCTGTTGATGACATTGCAGGTGACGGGGACAAGTCATCTGCTACACCAATTGTAAGTAACTGGTCCAACTCACCTGCATCGCCCGACTGAGAAAGCCGCCGGATCACCCGGGGCCGAAAAATCCTTTTAAATTTTTTGGTTCTAACGTGACTTACCAAAGAGATCAGTCGGGCGATGCAGGTGAGTTGGATCAGTTACTTACCATTGTTGTTTGACTCGTCGGACCTCTTTGGTGGGGAGTCATCATCAGATGACTTTGAGGGCGATGACCAGCTACCAGGTGTAACGGGGCACCTTTCACTAGTATCAATCAGTAATAGTTAACCTTACACTAATTACAGTGTAGGTACGGTGCCTCGAAACTTCACGTACACAAGAGTACAGAGGAAGGTTTCGAGGTAGCTAAGGGTCATTAGCTAGCCACAAGTAATTTTTTTTACTTGTAGGGACAGGTAAAACTGTATCAACATAGTTAGTTTCCTACGTAACAATTTTCTATCTACAACTGAACTTGTATATATATGTCTAACTAAGATATGGCGCCTTCTTGCGCACCGCACAATTATTTCTTGAAACGATTGGCGAAATTGATTTAGACTTAAATCAACCAACCATTAGGGCTAGTATTCCATTGCATCAAAAGTATAAAATTTGGTATTATTGGAACTATTTAAAAATAATTATTCTGTGCTTCTTTGCTTATTTCATCTTAAAGGAAATAATACTTATGTAAAGGTCACGTTACATATAGAGGTGATAGTAATACAATTGTGCCATCTGTTGCCCAATGCTACATCAATATTTTTGATCTAATCCCAACACACTGCGGTCGCTTCTTTCTATACCTGACTTGACTTATTGTCATCATTTTTTTTGATTTTGCTACACGTATATTAAGAAACGTAATAACATAAAGGCTTTCGTAACCGTGAAAGCCAGCTTTAAGCTCCGTGTTATGATATTTAAAGGCTTGGCCGGCTCATCATGTTTCATACGATGCCTTTATGTGCTTAAATGACTTCGTAGTCCATGTCTGGTGGCGAAAATAGTCTTCTGCGACACGTTTTGCTGTCCACGAAGCAGTTATTAAGGTCGACGTCCAAGGCCAACTTAACGCTGTAACGGGGCACCCTTTGCTAGTGCTGATACTAGTCAACCTATACTGATTACAGAGAAGGTGGAGCGCCTCGACTACTTCACGTATACGACGTGTTGGCGGGCGCTACTTAAAGCTGCAACGCACTGCTTAATACACGCCTTCTAACACAGTGACGAAACATTTTACGTCTCCTAATGTACAGTGAGGCAGTTGATGGGCGCCTAAGCGACATTCACCCAACGTTCTAGAATCCTTATTTTAAGTGACGTCACGGGAGCGGTAATCCGTCTCCACGTGCGCACTTGTTAACTAGGCAGTATTACCAGAATGATCTATATTTATTCATATCAAGAAAATCTACTTAATTAACCAATCATAAATGTTATCTTTGTAGATATGCACTGATATGTATTGCGAGCGATTTATTCCAAATACCTCGTATCTTGGATGATTCTCGCCGTCGTCACGTTGACGCTACGCATTACCTCTTGCAATGTGAATGCACCTATGTGCATCTCATACACAAGGGTGGGTCACAACGGGTCTAATAACTTCGCTTAAGTAATTGACCATCCTCTTAAGTACACAAAGTATACTTAACGGGGTTGTCAAACATAGGGCAACTTCAGCCCGTTACACCATCCCCCCATTTTAGAACGAATTAGCATGTTGCGAATTCGTCAGAGGATCGAGGAACAGCGAGCTACTTTACTCGCCGCTTGTTTTCTCAGTTACTCTAGCGATCTGTGTGCACTCACACAGCGCCAAACATGCCACCTAAAAGAGTCAAAGCTGGTGGGTCGTCTAAAAAGACACCCACTCAACCACGCACGAAGCGCACGTGCCGCGTTAGCACGCCGCAGGCGCGTAGTGCCCCAGTTGCAACGCCGACAGCTGCTGCTGCTGTCACGTTAACGGGGCTAAAGGATCCATCCCACTTTCACAGTGAAGATGTAAACTCGTCGCTTAGTGTCGATTAAACTGCCACCTCATAGAAGTGATTAGCAGCGTGATGGCTCTTAAACCCCCGTTTAATCGTTTCTAATCTCAACTAATTTAAAGACAACAAAGTATTCTAATGCTGTTTTCTCGTTTGCGCTGGCTAGCGCAGCGACCATTAAGAAGAGCACTTCCCACAGAGGTGGTAGTGCTTCTCTGTTGGGTAAAACAACAATGTCTTGCTCTCAGACCATTATTCATAATGGGTCTGATATTGAGGAGCCTGAGTTTAAGGCTCCGCCGACGACACGTGAGCGTGCTCAGTCGGTATCACAAAACAGTCGTATCGAACATGGCTATTTGACGGGTGACATGCCACATATGTCCCCTCCATCTCAATGGCCTCGTATTAACGGGCCAAAAGCGTCGTTCCTAAAGCGCGCTATTGTAGACGCTCATAATAATATGGGGACTATGATGCATGGAGTCTCAGGGGAAATCTTTTAGACGAACTTTCCCAATCCCGCTCGTGTTGCGTTCAAAATTACACGCCCGACTAGTATGAGGCAGAATTCTTGTGACGCTTTCAACCGCATTCCGAAGTGGTGAAACAGCGGTAGCAGCGAATTATTTTCGCTCGCTTGCGTGTGAAAGAAATCATGGGCAGTAATGTACCCTCTGTTTCTTCTCATCACGAGACTCCTGCTAGTCAGTTTTATACTAGCGGAGAGGCCTTATCATGTGCTCCTTTTCGTAGGCGGTCACCAAGCCGGCACGTCAGTACGAAGCGTATCTATCGAATCCCAAGAGTCAAAACTTTTCGGCTATCCTATCCACTGGACGAGGATTTGATTCTTTTTCCTCACAGAGCAGTGGGCAAGTAATCTCCCAACAAGGAAGCGTTGAATCCCACCCGCATCCACCAGTGCAGTCGGTGACTGATAGAATGGCGATCCCCACCTACTCGCGGCTGCCTAACCTTCGTCCGTTCAGTCACAGGCGTTAAGCGTTGCCGAACGACGTATTGCGGATATCGAGGGTCAAGTCTCGCGACTGACCTCGGATCTTCAGGATGTCCGAGCGAAGACTCGTCAGAGTAATGAACGCCTAAGACTCGCTTGGACCTCTTAAAGAGGATTATGCTGAGGGATCCGCGTTACTCGCGTGATGCTTCTCGCTCTCCGAATCCTGTTTGTGGTGGGAGGAGTCGGTCGGCTGATACTTTATCGCCTTCCCCGTCTCCCTCACCCGAACGACACTCGACTCATAGTCGGCGTCACCATCGGTCTCCTTAGACGGATGAGGATATGTGACCTCATTTGGGCCTTCATACCATTTCAGACGACCCCGTAAAATACGGATTGTGTCTTCATATACGGGAGAAGGGTGAGCCTTTAATTAAGGTCGTAAAGGGTCCAATGAAACGCGAAAACAATTTCGTAGTACCTCCAAATAGTACAGAAATTACATTTTTAGGTAGAGTAGATGTACTAAGTAGTACTTTTCACCCACTAAAGCGTTCATTATTTTTGCGACCATTTCGGTCCGCATATTCTCTTGCTTGTCCTGTGCGCTTGCCCGCGTCACAGACATTTCGTGAGATGGCTTATCGGTCATTTACAAACATTTCGTGAGATGGCTTATCGGTCATTTTCTCATGCTTTAAGCATCTAACTCGCCTATGATACCGCCAAGAGGTCGGCCATAAGACGTAGATTTGTTGACTACTGCTAATCTCGCAGGGTCCCTAGGTCAAGTTTCTGTCGTTGAGATGATACCATCATGGGTCATCGTCATATTGACGAAACTATATCCCTCTTTCGCACCGAGCATAGTGAGGGGCCCTCCCCCACTAAGAATCGGGCTGCGCACAAACGAGACTGGCGTCCGAGGATGGCGTAGTCCGTTAATATATATCGGTGTCTCACCCGTACTGGCGTGGGCACTGTTGTTTATAGCGCACTCCACAAAGGGCAATTGCTTGCTCCACTCTTTGGGAGCTGCTATAGTGCGCAAGACATCCGCCACGACCCGATTAGCGCGTTCTGTTTGGCCATCCGTCTGGGGATGTTCTGCGGTCGACATGTGGAGCTTGCTACCTAGCAGCTCGAATACATCTCTTAAAAAACTGGCGTGAAACGTGGATCCGGGTCCGACACTATGGATTCGAGCATCCCGTGTAGTCAGTATACATGATTCAGGATCAAGAGAGCTGCCTCCTTGCCTGAGATCTATGTCTTACATGGTGCTAAATGCACCATCTTGCTCGGTCTATCTACAAAGACGACTAGCCCTGTCCGACCCTTATGATCGGGCGGCATGCCAAACATGAAGTCCAGACTTACTGACTTCCATAAATATGGTGGAATCGGAAGCGGCTTCAGCGGCGCACTGCTGGACGGTGCAGGCTTAACGCGCTGACACTGTTCGCAAGAGCGAACATTGGCCACCCATCTATATAAATGTGACCACCAAGATTTGTCTGACACTCGTAAGAATGTATTTTCACGGACCAGATTTCTACTCGATAGCGCATCATGGAGCTTGTAATGGATCATCAGCTTGAGACCTATGTCATGAGGCACATAGGTTCTCAAGGGATCACAAGGTGACAGCTGACGCCATAACAGAAAATCGTTATAGCTAAAGCGATATAACTTAGCCTTCAGGTGTGACGGAAGGGTTACCTTATGTCCGCCGAAGTGATCCAACAGCAGGCGACAATGTTCGTCCTGACTGAAGGTCTCTTAAAATATCAAAGCATAACGAGCTCGCTCGTGGTGGGCTTTAATGGCTGTCAACGTTGACGGTTCAGATTGTTCTTTCGCACTAAACACACTATCCTGGTGTCCTACCTCGAAGTCTTGTCTGCGCGACAATGCGCCAGCCAATACATCGACTTCCCGGCTTGTATTCAACTTTGAAATAAAAGTTAGAGAAGAATGTAAGCTATCTTGCCATTCTAGGCGAGAGGTGCGGTGAGTTTATTGCGCTACGCAGTGATGCGTGATCCGAATAAACCACAAAGAGTTCGGTGCCCAATATGTGCACTCGAAACTTGACAAGAGCATACGTTATAAAAAGTAGCTCTTTGTCATGTACAAGGTAATTCATTTTTGCGACTTTTTTAAAAGCAGAGACAGATAAGAAATGACATGGTCAACGCCGTCGTCATCCTTTTGCATGAGCGCGCTGCCGAGTGCAAATTGCTTGCATCGAAGACGACGCTAAAGAGCTTATTCGCGTCTGGCAATGCCAGGACCAACGCCTCTACAAAATATTGCCATACTGATGTGAACGCATCTTCTTGTTCTTTTAACCAAACCCATTCTGTATCTTTTTAAGGAGATCAGATAATGGTTTAGTTTGCTCCGCATATTTCTTGCTATACTTATGCAAGTTATTAGCGAGCCCTAGGAATTGGCGCGAATCCTTCACATGCCGTGGGATCGGCCATTCCTTTACCAATTTTACTCGTCTAGGTCTGCTCGTACACCATGTGTACCAACGATGCAGCCCAGTACAGGTATCTCAGGGACCCCTATGACGCACTTTTGCAAGTTGACGTATCAATGTGCTTGATGCGTTTGTAGAATGTCGGATTCTCGGCCAATGCTATTGAGCCTTGGTTGTCCTCATAGATCTTGACCGCATCGCTTCTCGACATCTCAACGAGCTCACACAGAAATGCCTTTAGCCACACCGCTTCTTGTGCTACTTCTGGCAACGCCATGTGTTCGACTTCCGTAGACGAAGTGCCACAGTGCGCTGCTTCTTGCTTTTCCAGCTGATACATCCGCCGCTCATCAAAAATGCCACTGGTGCTTCTTCTTGACTCTGTGTCTCCAGCCCAGTCTGCATCCGTGTAGCCTTGAAGTCCCTTGTCACTTGATGCTTGAAACTTGATACCATGCAATTTGTGCCTTGTATATACCTGAATACTCTCGTGAGTGCTTGCTAGTGTGTCGGACATAAAACTGTAGCAAATTGGCTGATCACTGCTACTACCGCAGCGAGATCGGGGCGTGTATCGACCGTAAAGTACATCAGGTAGCCGACAGCATTTCTATATGGTACCCCAGCCATGGACTCGTTGTGTTTGCAACCTCCTTCGCACATAAGCTTTTTTTTGTCAGCTTGAGTCCCGGATCCTGTGTATTCGTGCATAGTAGGGCCCGAGAACGGGCTGAGCAATAGAGTCGCACAAGCGTCATTTAGACGCTGTGTTGTAGAGTGATATTGGAGTATGTCTCCACTCTGGACAAGTTAGCTGATATCATGACGAAGCCTATTCCAGCGACGCAGTTTTGTGTGCTTCGGAGCAAACTTGGTATTCAAGCGTCTCCCTAATCGTCGAGTCGAGTGAGAGTGTTAGCTAGGAAGCGACTCGACTACATCAAGATAGTACCCATAATTACCATTATATACCGGTAATGACGTCACAGTGTGACGTCATGGGGATGACGTTAGTAGATGACGTCAGTAGTTTCTAGAAGGTTCTATGAGCTATGATTGGAGAATCAATGATTGGCTTCGAGGTAGCTATAGGTTGCGAACTAAGGACCTTAATATATTCACTTTGCATTTCGCCAAGTAGTGCTCACTTGACCTTAGCATAAGTCAAACAGTGGGAGCTGTGCGATGGTTGCGCACCTGGCAAATAAACGCGAGTGAGCTTCATGCAAAAGTCGCCTCATCACGCAAATAAGCTGCTAGAAGTCATTCAGAGTGACGTGAGCGGTCCTATGCAGTCAGCGACTTTTAGCGGTAAGTGGTACTTCGTCACATTTACAGATGAGTACTCGCACTTTACCAGTGTTCTTGTTACGAAGCAAGTCGGAGGTCTCAAACAAGCTCGCCAAGTTTGTTGCGTTCACTGAGACTTAGACCGGCGGAGTTGTCAAAACTCTTCGTTGAGACAACGGTGGTGAAAACACTTCGAGCGTATTGGCCAAGTTCTGCAAGCGTCGTGGTATTGAGCAAAAATTCACGCTACCCTACGCTCGCAACTGAATAGGGGGGGGGGGCGAACGCATGAATCGTACACTCGTGAATTGCGCAAGATGTATGCTTGAGCTCGCTGGACTGCCGAAATCGTATTGGGGCGAAGCATTCATGACCGCTACCTTCCTTCGCTACCGCTGTCCAACGCGAGGTATTGTATGGAAAAGTCACTATATCAGGTTTGGACCGGGAGGAAACCAGCGCTGGCAAATCTAAAGGTGTTTGGCTGCCATGCATTTGTAACAGTTCCAAAGGAAAAACGTCGCAAGATTGACTCTCGAACGGTACGCTGTCCATTTCTCGGCTACTCGAAGCATGAAAAAGCATATCGTTTCGAAGAAAGATTGAGAATGGCCGTGTACTAGTGAGTTTGATGCAAAATTTATGGAAGACATGTTTGACAGTGAGAGATGCGTCCGCCAGAATAGCGCGATTGTTGTTCAAGAGGCTGATGAATTGGCCGATGACGACTCTCCACAACTCGAAGAAACTGATCAAGAGAATGAAGAATGTGAGCAGAGCGAAGAAATGGAGCCTGGCACCAAGCGGCACGAAAGGACTCAATCGCTCGAAAAAGCAGCTGAAATTCCAACGTCTAAGCGACACAGTAGATACCAATCAGTAAAAGAAATGTCTGCTACGGCACACGATTTTGAGGCTGCGTACGTTGTGGATTCAGTGGGAGAAATGCCGACCACGTTCAAGTCGGCGATGGAATCCAGCGACGCAGCCAAGTGGCAAGAAGTATGCAACTCGGAAATGGAATCGCTTCAAAAGAACAAGACATGGACGCTTGTGCCGCTACCAAAAGGGCGCAAGCCAATAGGCAATCGGTAAGTGTTTCGCGTCAAAGAAAATCAAGACGGTATAGTGGAGCGACACAAGGCGCGTCTAGTGGCTAAAGGCTTTGCACAGAAGTTTGGCATTGACTACGAAGAAACGTTTGCGCCTGTGGCCAAGTTTACATCTATTCGGATTCTGCTCAGTTTGGCTGCCAAGTACGGACTTACTGTCCATCGGATAGACGTAAAGACAGCGTACCTCAACGGCCAGCTCGACGAGGACATCAACATGGCGCAGCCAGATGGCTTCAATGATGCAATCAATCCGGACTATGTGTGCAAACTAGAACGGTCAGTGTACGTGCTGAAGCAGTCGCCTCGCATGTGGAAGAAGCCCCTCGATGATTTTATGCTAGGGCTCGAGTTCAAGAAATGCGAATCTGGCCACTGCGTCTAAATGAAGCGTGGTAGGCAAGATATGATCTTTGTTGCGCTTTACGTCGATGACTTAATTTTGGCTAGCAGTAATGAAAAGGTCAAGTGAGCACTAGTTGGCAAAATGCAAAGTAAATATATTAAAGGACTTAGTTCGCAAACCTATTGCTTGTTACCTCTAAGCCAACCATTACTTCTAGCCAATTAGCGCTTCTGAAATATTCTAGAAGCTTCTGACGTCATCAACTGACGTCATTACCGGTATCTGCCGGTACCCGCCTTTGGCCTGCTTGCTGCATGAGACGCCTTTTTCACAGCGTCCTTAAGAACACTCCCACTCGACTCGACAGCTCTTGGGCCTTGTATCCCGAGCTTGCCACGAAGTACGCAAAACTGTGTCGCTGGAATTGGCTTGGTCATATCGGCCAGCATGTCGAGAGAAGAAATATATTCGAGAATCACTTGACCGTCTTTAACCTTGTCGTATACAAAATAATATCGAATGTCGATGTGCTTGTTTTGCTTGTGATACTCTGGATTCTTTGCCATTGCAATTGAGCCTTGGTTATATTCATAAATCTTGACCGCTCTATCCGTGGACATCTCACCGAGCTCGCACAGAAATGTTTTAAGCCATACTGCCTCTTGTGTCGCCTCTGACAGTGCCATGTACTCAGCTTCTGTAGATGATAGAGTCACCGTATGCTGTTTCTTGATCTTCCAGCTGACACACCCGCCACTCATCATAAAAGCGTAGCCGCTTGTGCTTCTTCGTGACATCGTCTCTCCGGCCCAGTCCGCATCCGAAAACCCTTGCAGTCCATTATGAGTTGCTGCTTGAAACTCGATGCCACGGCATCGAGTTTCGTGAGTCCTTGTACCTTATATATACCTGAAAACCCTTTTGAGTGCTTGCCAGTGTGTTGGGCATGGGTCTGCAACAAATTGGCCAAGTACTCCAACTGCCGCAGCGAGATCCTGGCGTGTGCCAACCATAATGTATCAGGCAACCGACAGCATTTCGATACGGCACACCGACCATAGTTTCACTGTGCTTGCATCCGCCTTCGCACATGGACTTGGTCAGCTTGAGTCCTGGACCCTGGGGCGTCCTAACGGCCTTACTGTTGTCCATGTTGAACTTCGCTAAAATATTACATGCAAACTTGGTCTGCCGCATCGTGAGTGCCCCAATCTCAAAGTCTTGCTCAATTTCAATTTCAGGAAATTACTTGAGCTGGCCCATATCCGTCATCTCAAATATGTGGCTCAGGGCTAACTTAGTTTCTTGTAGCATCTTGCTGGTACTGCTAGCCAATATAAGTCATCGACGTATCATGCAACAAAAATCAGGTTATGCTAGGACTGGAATTTAAGAAGTGTGAATCCGATCACTGCATCTAAATGTAGATGCAGTGATCGGATTCACACTTCTTGAATTCCAGTCCCAGCATAAAGTCGTCAATTGTCTTGTTCCACATGAGAGGTGATTGCTTCAGACCGTACAGCGACCGTTGTAACTTGCACACGTAACCTGGATTGGCTGTATCACTGAAGCCATCAGGCTGCGTCATGTAAATATCTCCGTCGAGCTGACCATTAAGAAATGCTGTTATCACATCCATTCGATGGACCGTAAGTCCGTACTTGGCAGCCAGAACTTAGCAAAATCCGGATCGATTAAAACTTCGCCACCGACGCAAACGTTTCTTATAGTCGATGCCGAATTTTGTGCGAAACCTTTCGCCACAAGGCGCGCCTTGTATCGCTCAACTTCACCAGCTTGGTTTTCCTTAACTCGAAATACCCATCGGTTGCCGATTGCCTTACATCCTAACGGCAGGGGCACAAGTGTCTAAGTCTTGTTCTTTTGTAGCGAGTCCATTTCCAAGCTGCACGCTTCCTTCCATTTTTTTAGCTGCGTCATTGGATACCGTCGCCAACTTGAACGTGGTTGGCATTTCTCGCACTGAAAATCCACAACGTACGCAGCCTCGAAGTCTTGAGCTGTAGCTGACATTTCTTCAAGCGATTGATATTGACTGTGTCGTTTGGGCCTTGGCGCTTCAGTCGCTTTTTCGAGCGATTGGGTCCTTTGGTGTCGCTTTCTGCCAGGCTCAAATTCTTCATTCTGCGCAGATTCTTCATTTTCGTGATCGGTTTGGTCGTGTTGTGGGGAGTCCTGTTCAGTCGCTTCATCATCATCTTGAATAACGACCTCATTATAGCGCCGGTCGCGCTTCCCACTATCAAACGTATTTTCCATAAACTTTGCGTCGCGACTGACAAGCACACGACCACTCTCAACTTTTATGCTCTGAGTAGCCAAGAAACCGACAGCGTACCGACCAAGCTTCAAATTTGCTTCGCTTTTCCTTAAGTACTGTAAGCTATGCATGGCATCCAAAAACCTTCAGATTCGTTTCGCAGCAGAGATACCGTGGTAAAGTGCGAGTACTCATCCGTGAAAGTGAGAAGTACCGCTTGCCGCTAAAAGTTGTTGACTGCATAGGTCTACACACATCACTGTGAATAACTTCCAACAGTTTCTTTGCATGATGTGGTGACTTTTGCATCAAACTCACTCGCGTTTGTTTGCCAATCGCACAACGATCGCACAGCTCCCACTGATTGACCGACGCAAGATCAATGTCAACACCATAGTTCCTTTTGACGATAGTGTCTAGACCACTATATCTAATGTGTCTAAGTCGAAGATGCCAGAGGTACGAAGTGGTGTCCCCATGGCATCCCGACGAGCTTGTCACATTGGCTTCGTCAGTGCCGACGAGCGTCGTGCATAGCCTAAACAGCCCTTTACCCTCACGGGATCCAAGTTTTCACTGCAATCCTTTTGCTTTAGCAAAGCATCCGTCACTTTCAAACGTGACTGGACCCACGTCCTTCGTAAAGCGTCCAACGGAGAAGAGATTGCGCGATAATTTCGGAATATGCCATACTCCTCAAAGCACTTCCTTCTTGGTTCCATGCGGAGTCTTCATATACATCACGATGTTACCAGTCCCGACTGCCTGGACAACACCATCGTCTGCTAAGTGAACGTCCACCGGAGAAATACCCTTGAAATTCTTCATGAACTGTTTCGAGTACGTCATGTGCTGTGTCGTACCTAAATCGACCAGCCATATGCAACTTGACTTGGTAGTCTTCAAATGTCCACCAACCGAAAAAAAGATAATCGTCAGAGTCGTCTTCACTCTGCGCGACGTTTGCACGCTGTAGCCGCTGTCGTTCTGTGTTCTCGCGAATTCGCACGGGGCACTTAGCGATCCAATGCCCATGCTACCCAAAGTAGTTACAGGTGCTGTTGGCCTTGACCGGTTTTTGGCGTCCCTTACGCCGACCGTTGTCCGTTGTCATAAACGCTTGTCCTTGCCCGTGGCGGCTCCATCGAAGCCGCCACCTTGTTCCTTCGCAAACCTATTGCTTCTTACCCTTAAGCCAACCATTACACTTGTAGCCAATCATCGCTTCTGGAATCTTCTAGAAGCTTTTGACGTCATCAACTGACGTCATCTCAATGACTTCACCGCATGACGTCATTCCCGGTATCTACCGGTATACACCGGTACCCGCCTTTGGCCCGTCAAACGTTTCATTCCATACGCGCGACGCTTGTTTGAGTCCGTACATAGCCTTGACCAGTTCCAAACAATTAAAATTGTCATCAAACTGTACTCCTTCAGAGATCTCGCAATAAACTTGTTCTTTTATGATTCCATACAGAAATGGAGTGTCACATACTTGACAACCGGCGAAAAGGTTTCGGTGTAATCAATGCCGTACTTTTGTTTGAAGCCATTCGCGACGTGGCGAGCCTTGTATTTGTCGATAGATCCATCCGCTCTGCGGTTGATCTTAAACACCCATTTGGTACCAATGGCACGTTGAGCGTGTGGCAGCTCGGCAGCACAAAATACCACGCAGAGCATGATTTCGAGCTCCATACGAATTGCCTCGCGCCAATGAACTTGCTGCGGTCCATTCATTGCCTCTTAGAAAGACTTAGGCTCTGATAAGTCGATCGATCTTTCAACGGCATTAGCACTTGCACGCCAAAACAGAGGAGAAGCAGCTTCGTCATCTTGGTCATCATTCTTTTCTGCATCGTCTTCCATACGCGATTCAATGGGCGCGCTTGCTTCTTCAAGACCATTTTGTTGTCGAGCAGCAGGTAATTTCCTGGGTAGGTTTCTCTTTTCACTTTAGCGACCTTTTCGCTTTCCTGTCTGCTTGTACTCCATTTTTGGGGAAGCAATTTCGAGATCTTCAAATTCCGAATCATCGACATCTTCGTCCAAGCTTATCGGCAGAAACTCGAGAACAGACTCATCGAAGTTAACATCGCGACTAATAATAACTTGCCCTGCATCGACGAAAAGACTCGATAAGCTTAAGATGTTTCTTCGTAACCGAGAAAAATTCCGACGCGAGCCTTAGGGTCCCATTTAAGTCGTTTTTCCTTTGGAGTTAGAATGTACGTCCGGCAGCCAAATACACGCATGTGTTTTACACTGGGCTTCGACTCTTAGACAATCTCATAAAGAGTCTTATGCTCAAACTTTGGGTGACGGCAGTCAATTCTTGACGTATATGGCTGTCATTGCTGCCTCAGCCCAGAAACACTTGTCGAGCTTGGCGTGATGCAGCAAACTGCGTCCAATTGTAACAGTTGTCCGAATAGCACGCTCTGCCGTCCCATTAGTCTGTTGGGCGTACGGAACTGTAATTTGATGCTCAATTCCTTCATCTTCGTAGAAAGTCTTGATCGAGCTTGTCGCGAACTCACGAGCTCCATCGTGCACCCACCTGTTCTGGCTAGAATTAGAGTCGCTCAACCAAGCGATCTCTATAGCAAAACAGGAGGGCTTTAGCCTGAAACAGGCTTCGTCACTCGGGGTCATATCGTCCACCGAGACGACACGAAACCATAGGTCTAGAACTGATGGATGTCTCGTATACAGAGAGCGAGAAACCTTGCTCTTCGAGTTACTAACGGTTACAAAATTAAATCGTTGTCAAAAGATAGGCCACTAACTACCCTATAAGTGTAGTGCCCCACGGCCAGTGCCTAAAATCACTGAGCAAAAGAACCGACCTCTCGCTAGGAACAGCGGAAGACGCATATCTGACGCTGTTGCGAAATCGCATCGGCGAGGCGGCTCGTCCATAAACGGTCGGGGTCAGTAGGTGCGGAGCGCCCTACTGTTCCAGCAACGTCAAAAGAATTTGCAGGCCTTTTGACGAAAGTTGCTCCGTACACACATAAATTGTGTGAAACTGCCACACGGGATGAGGTTAACCTCATCACCCTGAAAATAAAAATGTAAAATAAATGCCACTTAAGTCCCTAGCCGATTGTGGGTCGTCGAATAATTTTATTAGACGCCAATCGCGAGAAGATCGTAGACTCAAACTTATTGAGCGCAATACCCCTTTAACGAGGATGACAGTGCGCCTAGCAACAGGCGTATCTGTAACGGTAAAGAAACGTGTGGTTGGTATACAAAACACATGAAGGGCTAAACAGTACGATGATGATTATATCGTACCAGATTTGGATGACAAATTTGATGTCATCCTTAAATTACCATGGCTCAGAAAGTACAGGCCATGTTTAAATTGGCAGCATCAAGCCGTGACGATGCCTGTCTCTTGTTCCTGAGATGGCCAAATGATGAACATCTTGGAGCGTCCACAAGCTTGTGAATGTCCTACGAGTGAGTGCGGTGGCCTCACCTGTGGTTCAGGCGTTTACCTGACTCCACACGACCTCAGTGTAAATACCCAACTCACTGTGGAGTTAGATCCTGACGGATGTGCACAAGCACATGCAGCGTTGAAGGTCCTCCATTGTGATGTGGTCATAGTTACCGACGGCTACAGGCGGCGTCGAAGGTCCACAATTGTGACGCGGATATAGTTACCGACGGCTGTGCACAGCACAGGCAGCGTCAAAGTTCGATCACTCAAATAAGTTGAGTTGTACAAAACAAGGATATTTGCTTGAAAAGCAACATCCAAGAAAGTTTAAAACGCCTTCCTATAAGAGGCAGTGCAAAAGTCCTAGGTCGACTGGGGAGTCGATCGTTGAGGATCTCGCTGTGGTAACCAACCACAGCTAGAGGCAGTTGAGGAGGATACTCCCCAAATAAATTCTTGTCCCCGAAACCTGTGGTCAAAGGTTCACAGGTACCTTTGGAAATAAATTCCAGAGAGGAAACTGAGACAATAAGTGTCTTAATAAACAATGATTCAAGTGTAGACGCTTAAACACTTGATCTAATAGCAGTTCTAAAGTCAATTTCGGAGATAACTCAGTTGTCAACGAAAAAATTGAAACGGTTCTTGCGTAATCTGCGTAGTGAAAAAGTCAAGCAGATCTGCGTACTTGTCACAGTTGATAACTACGTGGCCGACATTCGGTCGGCGATAGTATTTACTGAGAACGAACTGTTTCTTAGCAGCTCATCGATGGACGAAAGTAACCTCGATGAGAAGACTCGGAGGAACGTTTATCTACCAATCTTATGAGTATTTGAAGACAAAATCCGTTGTATAAGGGTCTGATCGAATTAAAGGAGTGCGAGTTATGTGTGTTGCATAAGGATAAGGGTACTCGACACGAATTCGACCTTATTTTGAGTTCGAAATCCTGTGTCATGAAGCAGTGATCATTGCCTCGTGAACAAAAATTAGCAATCGACAATGTTCTTGCCGACCGCATAGCAGCGGCTCATCCGAGGGAGTCAACCTGCCCACAATAGCTCTACGACCTTATGTGTACGTAATGTAACAGGAGGATGACGGATTGTGAATGCATTTAATAAATTGAACGCTGCAACGGTACCGGCTCAAACGCCGATACCACGAAAAGACGTAATCATTGATGGTATGTCGAAGAGTACTATCGTTTCGCCAATGGATCTGATGGATGGATTCTATCCGATCCTTATGCGTGAACAATATATCCCGTTCATAGCAGTAAGCACCCCAAGCGGAATGGCTACTTATGCCACAGGGGCTTTGTAATTCCCCTGCGACATTGAACAGATGTGTAACCGATCTGTTGAGATCGGTGCGGGATTTCGCAAAAAGTTATTTGTACGATGCATTCGTCCATAGCCGGGCCATGGACGGATAGACGGACGTGCAAGCTCATAAAACTCACGTTCGTCAGGTTCTTACATTTATGCGCACGCACGAGTTGTATGCAAATCTCAAGAAGTGAATATTCGCTGCAAGCGAAATACCACTTCTTGGGTGCAATGTGGAAAAACATGGTACACGCCCGGATCCGGAAAAGATTAAGGCGATCACCGATTGGCCTGAGCCAGTCGATGAAAAGGGACTTCAAAAGTTCCTCGGCTTAGCGTTGTACCTGCACAAGTACTCAAGCAATTACGCCGAAACGACAGTACATCTTTCTTGAAGGAAAAAATAGTGGTCACGGAACGTTGATCGCCAGACTTCCTTTAAGGGTATTAAGCAAAGAGTGATGCAATTGCCAATCCTGGCGATTGCGGACCAAGACCGACCATTTCATGTGGTCTGTGACGCCAGTGATTTTGCAATCGGCTGTGTGTTAATGCAATATGACACAGACGGCGCAGAGCGCGTCGTTCGCGTCAGCTTCAACCAGCTGAACGCAACTAACCAGTGCATGACAAAGAATTCCTTGCCATGTTATACGCACTAGCTAGGTTTAGGGTCTATCGCTTGGGAGGTAGACCGCTCATTGCGTATACGGACCATGCGTCTTTACGCTCGGCCGTAAACGGTCCAAACCGCTCTCAAAGAATGGCGAGAGGGTTGTCTTTCTTCACGGACTATAACTTCCCCGTGAAAATAAACAGGATGACTTAACGTCGTCGCTGATGCTCTTTCGCGCCAACCCGACTTTGAGCCGGGGTGCGCAAGCGGACAGTGAGCATACGGCCACTGTTGCAACAATAAGTGTTTCGTCGTCAACATTATTTTCCGACATTAGAAAAGCTTTTCAAGAAGATAAGGCTCTTAAAGGGTTGATGGATTGCCTTAGAAATCCATCCCAACAATCCTTAAAAGGATTTTAAATAGTTTCTCAACAGATCAAAAGACAACTCGCAATGGGTTACTGTATTACACAGCCATTACTGGCGACACACCTCGTGTCGTCATCCCAACCCGTAATGATTTGCGTTTACGCATCATGTATGAGTGTCACGATACACCAATTAGTGGTCATCGTGGACATGAGAAGACCTATCTCACGATAAGTTGCGAGTATTACAAGCCGCGCCAGTATGATTTCATCCGCAAGTAGATGCGGAGTTTATTTACCAATGAAGCCCAGTGCTTCATCCCGTGATCCATTACAACTTCTGCCTGTTCCCGCAGTGTTGCAGTCTTAATCCATGGACCTCGTCTTCGGATTTCCTGACGACGAACATAAGAACAATGGTGTTCTTGCTTTTGTTGATCGTTTTAGCAAAATGGTACATCTTGCTGAAGTACCGGAGTCGATCACAGCCAAAGGCTGTGCACGTGTCTTTGTTGACACGATATTTTGACTCTATGGGTGACCCCGCGAACTGGTCTCAGATCGAGAGCCTAGAACCACGGCGGAATTGGCAAACTGTGTTTAAATCAATTGGAACACTGTTGAAATGTTAACTTTTGATCATCCTTAAGAAGATGGTCAGACGGAGTGGGCAAACCGTATTCTCGAAGAGATTTCTCGCGGATACGTCTATTCTTTTAAGAGTTGGAACGAGCTCTTGCCGATAATAGAATTTACCATCAACGATTCAGTGCATGCTTCTTCAAGCATACCCCATTTTTGGTAAATGTCTTACGCCACCCACCTTGTTTGGAGGGAATTCTATTTACGTGGGAAAGAACTCACTCGAGTAAGGACATTTTAGCTCTTGCCGTCACGCATTAGCGGTAAGGTCAATGCGAGGATACGAATGTTGATTTAATCAACATTGAAGTTGACAAACTCAGTAATACAATAATGATATTACAGACTTTGACAACGATGCTAAAAGACTCAGCACCGAAAACAATAATATTAATGAGAACGATAATACCCTCAATAATGAGGAGATTAATATCTCCGCAGTGCGAGCCGGTCGCACTGAAACAGAAATAAAACCCAGTCAGCAGGTGATTTCCTGTTGGATAGAAAAGCAGTGGCCCGTTTTGTACAGGATTCCATTGCTGATGCGGTAGACCGATAGAAATAGAACTCTCACAAAAATGGAAGAGCAAAAATACTTTCATTTAATGTTAATGACCTAGTGGTACTGTCTACTGTAAACCTAAAAAACATGTAGTGACGAATGTAGGCAGTAATAAATTACTACCCAGGTCTATCGGCCCGTTTCGTGTACTACATCGCCAAGGCAATGTGTACACGATCGAGCTGCCTCTTAGTATGCGTACGCATCCTACGTCTTATGTTCAGCGTCTCCGCCGTACCATCAGTACGAGACTTCTTCCGGTTCCGGATTTCACCGGAACAGTCTAGGGCATTCACCAAAGCTTCATGGTTCCGAGCCAAAGCCGTATCTTCTCGGTACCGACTCTGATTGTCTTGAATCAGACGATCCACTCATTTTTTCTCCAAGGGAATGATCTTCTGACGAGCTGTCACCATCTCGTTTTGAAGGAACTGATGTGTCCTCTCGTTCGCCAGTTGATCCGTCGCAACCTGCACACAATTTTAATCTACCAACTGGTCACGAGAAACATTATTAGCCATCACCGCTAACTCGCGGCGACGGGATCGCTCGTGATCAGAATCCTTTCTCAAAAAATAAAGGGCGTGATCCGAATCATGATGTTGATTCGGGTTCGTCAAACGAGGCGAACCCGACCCCCCCCCTCCACATCCATTGACGGATTCGAGTGGTGAGAAGCATTTTCTTGTTGAAAGCTTTTCGAACCACCCAGAGGTAAATAGAGTTCGAACGAGATATCTCGTTCGTTGGCGAGGGTATCCACCCTCACATGATAGCTAGGAGCCTCGTTCCCAATTGATGTTGGACGTTCCAGGTTTCGTCTTGCAGTACGAACAGCCCCATCCTCCTTGACAGAAGGTCCATCGGAGAACGAGCGCTTTCCGCGCTCGTAATAGGATTGGAGGTTCTCAATCCCTTCACGCATCTCGTAAGAGATGAGCGTTCTCCAATGAAGATCTTTAAGAAATATGCTTTCTTTTGGGGCATGACCTGCACCCTTAAAACAGCAGGAGCATGGGTCCCCCCACGAGAGGCAAGGAATCCCTGTCTCCTAAGACAAACAGTACAGCTTATATCATGCACCGACTACGGTCTGTTTCTCGAACCGCTCACGGAAAGCATTTAGCTTGTCAAGCCAGACCTCACGGCCTATTTTTGTACATGCTGTATAAAAGCTGTCGAAGTTTAGCGCAAAGGTTTGACATCCTTTGTCAGCTTAGAGGAGTACCACCGATGCCGGAAAAGGCATCGGTGAGGAATTTCGTCTCATCCTCACCGGGCATGTGAAACCTGGATGAGTTGAATAGCGGAATATGACATCGATCGTTGTTCATACAGACCAACGAATGAGGTTTCTCCTAGAGGGCAACCAAGGCCGATTTTCAGGAGCGAACCGCAACGTATTGCGATCCCTCTCGTGTTGGCTCATGTTAACGTCAACGTTAACTTAGCCCTTGGAGCGATCTCTAGAATCACTCCCTTCCTGGTGATGCAAACTATCACCACCAGCAGCACTCTTCCCCTCGCGACCACTTAATTTTCTGGGTGACGCATGCTAACGTTACCAGAGTGGTCATCGCTCACGGAGTCATCGGATGATGACTCCTCACCAAAGAGGTTCGACGAGTCGAATAACCTCGTCATCACCCCTCTAGTTGTCACGTTAGAACCTGAAGGCTTAACGGACTCGGCCCCGGGTGATCCAGCGGCCTTTACAGTAGACACTGAGTCCGGCGATGCCGGTGACTTGGTCCACTCACCTACAGTCGGTGTAGCAGATGACTTGTCATCGTCACCTCCAATGGGAGTAGGTGACGTATTCCCCGCAGTAGACGTATTAGCGTCCATTGATAAATTTCATTACCAACAGCTGCACTGTACCGTGCAGCTGTCAGCTTTGCGGCCTCACGGGCCACGCGCACAGACTTATTAGTCGCCATGTTGATTTCGGTCAAAATCAATTTATGAAAATAAAATCGGAATTATTGTTAAAATCAACATACAAAAATTAAAGGGAAAGACATAATAGTATATCGTTTCACCCTACATCAGTCACTATGGTGACTGTTGGTTAAGTGGTGGTGAGTGTAACGGGGTCCCGTTACACAAGTATTATATCCTATAGGAGGAATAGGAAATAATATTTCCTATGAGAGGAAATAAATGAAGAAGTTTAAAATTATTATCTTTATTAATTTTGACTTCAATAGTTCCATTAATACCAAATTTGGTAATATTGATGCAATTAGACATTAGTTCTATTGATTGGTTGATTTAAGTTTAAATCAACCCCGCCAATCGGTTTAAGACACGATTGTGCGGTGCGCAAGAAGGTGCCATACCTTGTTACTTATTAATATAATAGGTTCAGTAGTAAGTAGAAGATCGTTTCGTAGGAATGTGAATAGATTAATACAGTCTTACCTTTTCTCTATTCTAAGGCCTTAGTCTAGACCTTTACTCTGAAGACCCTTAGCTTCTTAAGAAATCGTCCTCGGTACCTTTGTGTACGTGAAGCTTCGAGGCACCTATCCTACACTGTAATCAGTGTATGATTAACTAGTACTGGTCAGCACTAGTGAAATGTGCCTTGTTACACAAAAAAACCTTGGGAAAACGAGCGCTTCGTGAGCTCGTAAAAGAATTGTAAGCTATCAATCCCTTCGCGCTTCTCAGAAGAGATGCACGTCCTCCAGTGAGAGTCTCTAAGGGAGTACGCAATTCTAGGGGCATGGGCTTCACCCTAAAGCAGCAGGAGACGCGGGAAGTGCGACGTCTTTAGACGTGCTACATGTGAGTGCTTACTTACTCGCTTTCCTACCGAGCTTAAATATAGCCATGACGGAGGCTATGGACGTTTTCGTTTATTTAATCCAGAAAAGGAGATTTCCTTCCTCTTTGCCCTCATATGTGTTAACACTGACAGCAAGAGGGCGAGCCTTAGGCTCCGGATCAGGTACAGGATTGTACCGAGTTCCGCTAAGTGATCCTTTGCTGCCCGATAAGAGAGGATTCATATTAAGTCTTTAGGCCTTGCATCAAGAACATCTGGGCCTGGGAAAGGTTGTGATCTATGTGATCGAGCCCATACAAAGTTCTGAGCTTCTTATATGCTACTCGTTTCGCTTTGAAAGTTTGGGGAAGATATCCATGCCAGAAGAGGCTAAATTTAATTAATTATCAAGTGTAAATTGCCTGCGAGTGCTTCCAGGTGTAGCGAAGCTACTTCGCTCCTCTATACTTAAAGAGTCGCTTAGTTCTATAGTCTTAAGAAGTTTAACAACTTCGTAAGTCGTACAAGCTCGTATAACTTAATGAATCCTAGTTCAAGGGACCAATGGTTCGTAGACCTGAGCGATATCTATGCTTGCGAGTGTGTACATGCGGCTTTGTACTATCACAGATCATTGGCAAGCCTTAGTAACGCATTTGACGGTTTTAGATCAAACGGGGAACTGAACTATATTTAATATTACGACCTTACTCTAATTTCATTTAAATATAATTTTGGCCTCCAGATCTTTATCTGAGCAATTTTGTCATAAAACGGTGGGTTAAGACGAGAGAGATCAGATATTAATCTCCAAGATGTTCCATTCCTCGGACTATATTGATGAGGAGTCATCTTGTAATGACTCCGATCTAAAGAGCCCCCGTACCGGGAATGCTAAAATGTACCACCAGGAACGAAGGATTGTAAAGATCACTTCAACAGAATGTTAGTCTGCAACTTAGCATTAACCAAAGGAACGGAGACCGCAATTCGTTGCGGTTCGCTCCCGAAAAGAGTCTTGGTTGCCTGCAAAGGGCAACTTGGTTCGTTGGTCTGCTATGACCAACGAACGGTATATGACCAACGAGCGGTATAAGATCCCGTCGTCACTCATCCAGACTTCACAGTTTGGTGACAACAAAAACGAATTCTTCATCGATGCGTTTTTGGCATCGATGTTACACTTGGACGCGTGCTAAGGATGCAACTCCTTTTAGTTTTACGCTTCGGGAGCATTCATACAGAATGTGCAAATCGTAGGCTGCGAGACCTAGTTTGACAAACTGGTTATGGCATGTGACAGGATTGAAAACAGGTACTTAGTTGGTGCACCCTATAAGTTGCACCGCTCGTCCAAGTAGGCAGGTTTACCTTGCCTCTCGTGGGGTGTGATTTGCCAAAACATCATCTGACTAGCATGTTTGTCCCATCTAATCAGATTTCTCGCACACGATCACGATATTTAGCGGCTCGTCAGGGTAGACCGATCCTAGGAGACTACGCCCAGGAGTTAAGAGCTCTTTTTGCCGCTATACATCAAGGCCGAGGGCAAGAAGTGGTTAAATTATTCGTTCATAATGGAAGACCTTAATGCGGGGGTTGCCCAAACGGAATTGTACCAATCTCATCCCGTTACTTTAGAAGCGGCAATTGCCATGGGGTTACGCGCTGAGTTCGACTTTAAGTCCTCTCGCGTTGGTACGCAGAAATATTGGAAAGCCCGTCGAGCGCATCAGATTTGTCTATTAGTAAGGAGAAGAAAAGCTGTGGAATAGCATTCAAACATCGTAGATGTTATATGCGAGAAAGCACTAAGCACTTGCGCCCGGCTTGTCCGTTGCGCAATTCGCGCAAAGCTCGAAGCATCAATCCCACCTTATACCAGAAAGCTGTACGGTGCGGGAAACGCCGAGTGGGGCCGGGCGGTCTACTGGGGAAGAACTAGGGTCGGTAAACCATTAGGAGGAGAGGATAAACAGGGCTTAGTTACAAAGACCTCTGTGCTTAATGGTATGGGACGTGAATGCAAGCCCGGCTTGTTTGTCACTAAGTCAACTTTAAGGCTTTGACAAGACATGGTGAATTTTCGGGTATCCTCTCCACTGGACGAGGATTTGATGCTTCTTCCTCACGGAGCGGTGGGCAAGCAAACTTTTAGCAAGGAAGCGTTGATTCCCATCCGCATCCAATCAGTGCAGGCGGCGCTCGATAGGAGTGGCGATTTTGCCCACATAATCGCTGCTGCCTTTCCCGCGATCGTTCAGTTGCAGGCATTAAGCGCTGCTGAACGACGCATTGGGGATTTCGAGGGTCAAGTCTTGCTACTGACCTCGGCTTCATGATGCTCGCGCGAAAAATCGTCAGGGTTACGAACGCTTGAAACTTCGGCTGGACATCTTTAAGAAGTTAATGCTGAGGAACCGTATTACGCGCGTGGTATCTCTCGCTCTCCGAGTCCGTTACGTTCTCATGGGAAGAGAAGGTCGGAGGCAAGTCTTTCGCCTTCCTCATTTCCCCCATCTGTTTAATACTGAACCCATGGTCGGTGTCACCAACAGTCTCCTTAGACTGATGGGAATATGTGACCTCATCTGGGTCCACATACCGTTTGAGACGACCCACGTAAAAGACGGGGTGCATCTTCATATATGGCGGGAGGGTGAGCCTATAATTTAGGTCTTTGACCTTCTCGACCACAGTAAATGGCCCAATGTAACGTAGCAATAATTTTAAGTACCCCCAGGTAGTACAAAAATTGCGATTTTAGGTAGAGTAACAGTACTTAACAGTACTTTATGTCGAACACTTAAGCATTCATTATTTTTGCGACCATTTCAGTCAGCATTCTTTTGTTTATCTTGTGCGCTTGCCGTTGCGCCACGGTCACGGACTTTTCGTGGGATGGCTAATCGCTCATCCACAAAGTGTTAAGCCTCGCTCAGGCTTTTAGCATTCAACTCGCCTATGACATCGCCGGAATCGTTCGTAGGACGTAGTTGTAAGCAACGAAACATCGCTATTGTGTGAGAGCACATGCATTCCTTGCCGTGACTACATACTGACCACTGCCAACCCGGCAGGGTCACTAAGGCAAGTTTCGTCGTTGAGATGATACCCTCGCGGGTCATCGTCATATTGACGAAGCTATGTCCCTCTTTCGCACCGAGCATAGTGAGGGGCCCTCCCCCACTAAGAATCGGGCTGCGCACAAACGAGACTGGCGTCCGAGGATGGCGTAGTCCGTTAATATATATCGGTGTCTCACCCGTACTGGCGTGGGCACTGTTGTTTATAGCGCACTCCACAAAGGGCAATTGCTTGCTCCACTCTTTGGGAGCTGCTATAGTGCGCAAGACATCCGCCACGACCCGATTAGCGCGTTCTGTTTGGCCATCCGTCTGGGGATGATCTGCGGTCGACATGTGGAGCTTGCTACCAAGCAGCTCAAACACATCTCCCAAAAAACAGACGTAAAACGAGGATCCCGGTCCGACACTATGGATTCGAGCATCCCGTGTAGTCAGTATACATGATTCAGGATCAAGAGAGCTGCCTCCTTGCCTGAGATCTATGTCTTACATGGTGCTAAATGCACCATCTTGCTCGGTCTATCTACAAAGACGACTAGCCCTGTCCGACCCTTATGATCGGGCGGCATGCCAAACATGAAGTCCAGACTTACTGACTTCCATAAATATGGTGGAATCGGAAGCGGCTTCAGCGGCGCACTGCTGGACGGTGCAGGCTTAACGCGCTGACACTGTTCGCAAGAGCGAACATTGGCCACCCATCTATATAAATGTGACCACCAAGATTTGTCTGACACTCGTAAGAATGTATTTTCACGGACCAGATTTCTACTCGATAGCGCATCATGGAGCTTGTAATGGATCATCAGCTTGAGACCTATGTCATGAGGCACATAGGTTCTCAAGGGATCACAAGGTGACAGCTGACGCCATAACAGAAAATCGTTATAGCTAAAGCGATATAACTTAGCCTTCAGGTGTGACGGAAGGGTTACCTTATGTCCGCCGAAGTGATCCAACAGCAGGCGACAATGTTCGTCCTGACTGAAGGTCTCTTAAAATATCAAAGCATAACGAGCTCGCTCGTGGTGGGCTTTAATGGCTGTCAACGTTGACGGTTCAGATTGTTCTTTCGCACTAAACACACTATCCTGGTGTCCTACCTCGAAGTCTTGTCTGCGCGACAATGCGCCAGCCAATACATCGACTTCCCGGCTTGTATTCAACTTTGAAATAAAAGTTAGAGAAGAATGTAAGCTATCTTGCCATTCTAGGCGAGAGGTGCGGTGAGTTTATTGCGCTACGCAGTGATGCGTGATCCGAATAAACCACAAAGAGTTCGGTGCCCAATATGTGCACTCGAAACTTGACAAGAGCATACGTTATAAAAAGTAGCTCTTTGTCATGTACAAGGTAATTCATTTTTGCGACTTTTTTAAAAGCAGAGACAGATAAGAAATGACATGGTCAACGCCGTCGTCATCCTTTTGCATGAGCGCGCTGCCGAGTGCAAATTGCTTGCATCGAAGACGACGCTAAAGAGCTTATTCGCGTCTGGCAATGCCAGGACCAACGCCTCTACAACAGACTGTTTCACTGATGTGAACGCTTCTTCTTGTTCTTTTAACTAAACCCATTTTGCGTCCTTTTAAGGAGGTCACACAATGTTTTAGTTCACTCCGCCTAATTCTTGCTATACTTATACAAGTAATTAGCGAACTCTAGGAAGTGTCGCAAATCCTTCACATGTCATAGGATTGGCCATTCCTTTGCCAATTTTATCTTGTCTGGTTCTGCTCGTACACCATGTGTACCTAAGATGCAGCCCAGTACAGGTGTCTAGGAGATCCCTATGACGCACTATTGCAAGTTGACGTACAATTGAGCATCCTGCAGAGTCTGCAACACAGCGTCTAAATTACGCTTGTGCGACTCTATTTCGTTCAGCCCGTCCTCGGCCCTACTATGCACGAATACATTTTTAAAGTAGTGGGGCGCGTAGGCATGGTGCTGACGCATCACGCGAGCCACCACTAGATTGAATGTCGCTGGTGCGTTTTTTTAAACCTTGGGCATCACAAGCAACTTCCAAGCATTCCTATTGAAGTAGTTACTGCTATTTTGGCTACGTCGGACATACCTGATAGTATTTAACTTTGAAACCCAACGCAGGAAAGATAGTTGACCTCCTCATGGAGTCCAACAAAACATCTTTCCGCGGGATTGGCGTTTGCGCCGGTATGTACTCATGTTCAGCTTATTGTATGCATGAACCACGCGCCATGCACCTGTGGCTTAACTCATATAAAAGGTCGGGCTGCAGTGAGGCGACTTGCTCTCACATACATGTTTTGCCTTGGCTCGCTTGTCAAAGAATTCATCGATTTAATTGACATGTTCTTCCGGCAACGTCCATTGCCTGGTCACACGATACCTGGTACCAGGTTCGAGGTCAATTTCGTGCCCGATACCAGGCGACTCGGCACTTCTTCTGGGAACACTTCGCGATGTTTTCACAGAACCTCAAAGAAAGAGCTGTCTCTCAAGGCATCCCAGTTGATCAGCGAACCGTTCCTTTTGTCGATTTCTAGGACGCTCTCGTCCATTGTGGATGACGAGCAACAGTCCACCAAGTTCTCTTCTGGAACTGGTGTGACTATTTCGTGGATCTTTCTCCCTTTAATTCGGCAAGCAACAGATCACACGACACCTCCGGGAGATTTTCTATCTTTTCGGCAGATTTAAAGACTTGCTGGAGAACCTCACCTAAGGATGCCTCCGCTATATTGTCTTCGACGGCCTCGAACAACTTGTTTGAAGGCGTCCTCTTCAAACGGGACCGATCCAAATGTCACTCGTTTTGACATGCAAATAGTCATCTTCATCAGTCGGGGACTCGTTCTCCGAGAAACCACGACCTTTGACTGGAAAGCGGGTGCTGTTGTTCTCCTGGCTGACGCATCCCTGCCGACCGCATCAGGCTCTAGCCAATGTACCGGTTCATGCGACGCTTGACTTCCTGTCATCTCGCCGTCTACTGCCACAGGCTCTCGGCTCTGAGCAGGACATTCGGACGCATGACTACTTGTCATCGTCCTTTTCACTACCCTAGTCTCCACGAGCTGGTAGGTATTGGTGACGTTTGACATCCCGTCAGCGCACCATCAACTGCGTTCGAAACGACATCAGTTGCATACGCCTCTCGCAGAAGCACATCTTCCCGGTGACCTGCGTAGAGTTCGCAACTGTGCGTACTCCAGTCTATCATGGTTGGTACTTTGCCAACCATGGCATGCCTAGGATTTGGTCATACGGACTCTCCATTCCTAGCACTGTGAACTTCTTTTTACAAGAGAAGTCACTAAAGCTGAAGGCGAGTTCTTCCTGAACTCTTTCAGACTATAGGAGCGCCGTTCGCTAAACGAACGGTCGCCTCTTCTCGCTTGCCATCCTGACAAAGCGACTTAAACATCGCCTAGCTCATTTTTTAGAGCCGCGAGTTTTACAAAATGTTGTGCCGCACCCGAATCCACTAGAGAGTCATCACCTGGTCATAGCCTCGTACTCGAGCGCTATAGACAAGCAGGGTTCAGGTCCGAAAATTCCGTACCTCAGGGACACTGTTACTCATTTGCTCGATAATTCTGAACTTAGGGGTTGCAATACATATGAGTGTCTGTCTACAGAGATGGCAGAATTAATTTGGTCAAAATAGGAATTAATATTTTATGCGATTATATAAAATTATTCTGGAAACTACTTCCTAGTCCACAAATGCGCAAGTGGATTACCGCCACCGTGACGTCACTTAGTCGGCATATAGTTCGTTGGGTGAGGTCGCTGAGGCGCCCACTAACTTCCTCACTGCACGTAGGAGAAGACAGTCAAGCGGCTTCCTTGCTGTACTAAGGTGTGTGCTTGAGTAGAGCGTGGCCGCATTACGACGGGCCCGCCTACACTTGGTAGCCTTGAAATCCTTCCACGACCCGCATCTCTGAGCGAGTTCGTGGATGAGTCTCAATATCGATTGGGCTCATTTTGACACCTCTCCGAACGTCGTCGGGAGGTGGCAGAGCCCTTGGCGCAGGGACTTGGTGAACAAGCCCCGGTCAGGCTCTTTGGCAATCCTCCTAAGCAACATGTTGCTCAGTTGAAGCAGTTTGAGGAGCTTGGTCGGGTCAATCCGAATGGGCTTCGGCTGATGCAGCCGGGCAGAGAGCATCTCAACAGTCTTGTTGAGAGCCTCGCTCCGAACCTGCTCATGCCGCAGCTCATCCTGAGTCTGAGTGACGGACTCCGCGGCATATCACTTTGTGCCTCGGACGCGGCTCTCTGCTGTCCAAGCACGAATGCGATGGAACTGCAGCGCACACGATTGTCCACTGACTTTTAGCCGTGGAGCAATGCGGTGTCGCGCAGCTCATCGAGGACGTCAGCCGGATGGTGTCGTACGCCATATCGCATCTTGCTTGGTAAGGCCTGAGAGTGGGCTTATTCGGCGCTTATGGCGGACGTTAAGGCGTTCCCTACATGGGGAATCTTTTAAGACAAAGATTCGCGACCTTCCATTGTTGACTGCACCTTTCTGAAAACGGCCTGTCGCAAAGGGCCATGCCGTAGACTGTTCATGAACGTGGGCATATTAATGTGCTCCGGAATTGGACCTATAGTAATGGACGCCGACAGCGAACGCATCTCTTGCACTTTTGCAGAGGTTACTTCGCGTAGGCAAGCCAAATTGCCTTGGTTGAGGAGCGATCCTACAACAGTGCCTCGGCGATAGCTTGATATAAGACGTCGGTCGAGAGGTCAGATACCACTCCCATTGAGTTTAACAATGCAGACATTGTCTGCTATAAATGCGGCAAGCGCAGCCATATGATGGCTCACTGCTATGCCAGGGTCCCTGCTGGGACAAAGATGCCCAGCACGAGGAATCCCTTCCCGAAGGGTGATAGCACGAACCAGCGTGCGAAACGTATGAGTTCTGGATGATACTTCCGTTCGTACATCAACATACAGTATGCACTCTTTGAACGGCCTTCCAACCTTTCGAAATAATGCACCTGCACCGTCTGCTCCAACGAGGGACGCTTACCGCGCTCGTTATTAAGACCCTCCTCTGATTCATGGAGGAAGTGGTCGAGTTTGTCAATATTCGACTCTAGATCCGACACACAGGTCGGATCAAAAAATTTCTCCTCCGCCACAACCATTGGTGATTCCCACGGTGGTTAAAGTTTCCTTGTGGAACGTATTTATCACCACTGTGATGTGAAGGGGTAATGAACGAGTTATCTGGTTCGCTGGTGCGGTATTCACCTTCGCATGACAGCTGGGAGCCTCGTTCCCAGCTGGTTGTTGACGTTGAGAGCCTCGTCCGTCAGTATGACGAGACCCATTCGATGAATTGGAAGGTCCATCGGAAAATACGCGCTTCTCGGTGCCTGAAAATTGATTGCAAAATGTCAATTGCATCGGGCATCTAGTTAGAGATGCGAGCCCTTCCCCAAAGCGAATAAAGGGAATACACATCCCCTTTCATTCGTTTAGTGTTGTCGACGAAACACGGACAGGGATCACCCCATGTGAGGCCTCGAAGTCCTGTCTCAAGTGACAGCCGATGTAATTTATACTTTGCACCGGTTGGAGTTCATTTCTCAAGCTTAACGCGAATCGCGATAAAGTCGTTGAAGCCAGGCTTCGCGTCGAATGTCTTTGACATTGCGAATGAACGCGCTCCAGGCTTGCATAAGCAAGACTTTATCTCGCTTATTGTTCCCATTATACCATCGATGCTTGAAACAAGTATTGAGATAAAAATCTTTCTCAGCGCGAAAGTTCTTCCCGCTGGGATCAAGGCCATGTAGCTTTATCGAAATAAATAAAGGACATTTATTGTGAGGAGTAGTCTCTCTCCAGACAAGCTATTGACTAGCCTTTTTCAGGGGCAAGACGAGACGTTTCACTGTCTACGCTCCCCTGAGTGGTACCCACTGAACCAGGGGTACCACAAGAACTTTTTACGATGGCTTACCTCATCGTCACCACCATCCACAGATATAAGTGCGGGTGACGGCAGGGGGGACGGTGCTGGCGATGAGGAATCATCTTCATCGTCGGAACCGAACATGTTATAGCGAATGCTACCAGCGCGTCTAAATGATTGATCCCCCTTATTCGAAGGCTCATAGTCAGCCGCCTGACGATGATCAGGCGACTGTTCTAGTCTTCCCGAGTCGGCCATTTCGTCCAACTCGCATTAAAAGTCAACTCCAAAGAGATGTCGCACTCACGTGGTGATTAATCACGTGCACCCGCAACATTTAGTGTTGCGGGAGAAGATGATACAACGGCAGACAAAACGTCTTACGCAAGAGGCAATAATGCGTCGCCCGCGAATGCATGTACCGTAGCCGAAGACGCCGCACTATTCGCACAACGCATGGACTTGTCGACCATGCGACTGAATTAAAAATGATGTTTTTGACCAATCAACATCGTTTTTTATTAAGTAATCTTATAGCGGCCCCTCTATATAATGACAGTCAGAGTGATTGTCGTTTAGGGGAGGGGTGATGTAACGGGGTGTAAAGTTACATGAAACTAACACTTAAAGGTTGTTAATTAAGTAATATCTAAAAGGTAGATTTTATTTGTAGAATATTTAATATTCGGAAAGCTTATCCATTGGTAGATTTAGGTCATTATATCAACTTGCTTCGCGGTCCAGTCAGCTCTGGACGCGCGCAGAGAGAGACAGATAAGACTTTATTACATATTTTGTATTAGTACATGATTAAGTTAGTATTAAATAGATAGAAACAGAAGAACATAATTATATTGAAATCAGTTTACATTTAACGCTCTTTAAAGCAAGCGTTCTTGAAGAGAGTCTTCCTCTGCACGTTGAAGTGACGTGAGGTACCACTCGCACTAAAGCAGTGCGAAGAGGACTTGTACTGTAGTAGTACAAGTCGGCAGTGCCTCGTCACATTGCTCAGATATTTTGAAGGTGTTGGTGCGTTAAAGTTAGCTGAGGACACATATTGAACTTACGCCAGGATCCAAAGTCACAGCCGTGGTTAGAATGTAGGATTGCTAAGCAATAAGAGAAAATAAGGGCCAACGAACGCATTCGAAACCTAATTCTTACTCTGCGAGTCCTGCTAACGTCGCTTTGCATAATTTATATCGTTTCGCGGAGCAAATCGTTCCTTAGGTTAGAAAAAGATTTTTTCAATTAACGAGTTTCGTAAAACTAAGTAGAATTAACTCGTTGAAAATTATGCTTTCCGTACATTGCTGTCAAAGCTGCATGAAGTGGATATGAAATGTGGAAGTACACGGAACGTGACCATCGCACACTACCCAGTGGTCAAGGCGCTAAGATTTGGCGTTCTGAAAAAACTTGGCACAATGGTAAAGTTGAATCCGGTTACTGGTGTTTACAGCTCACCAGAGCCTCGCTTTCCCGAGGTCACGTACCCTTCCATAATTTATATTGTCATTGCATTTGGTAAGATTCTTCTTACAAGGTGTAAATAGCATATTACACGGTCCGAGTTCAAAGAAGGTAAAGCGATTAGCTAGAGGTAGCATCCAACTAGCAAACTAAGGACATAAAATATACTCACTTCCGAATTTACCATTAACACTTCCTTTTATTTATAAAGTATTTTTAAGGGTAACAACTCATCGAGCATTACAAGCTCGTATGGCTTAATGAGCCCTAGCTTAACAGAATCAGTGGTTCGTAGAGCCAAGCGCCAACTAG
This sequence comes from Bremia lactucae, assembly GCF_004359215.1. NCBI lineage: Eukaryota > Oomycota > Peronosporomycetes > Peronosporales > Peronosporaceae > Bremia > Bremia lactucae. The sequence continues at coordinate 1,070,204 of NC_090616.1, read as the reverse complement.
TGCACAAGCGTATCTATTTACCTTAGGAATGCTTGGTGCTTCAAGTGATCGAAAACGCAAGCCTTAGAATAGCACGACGCGCTGTTTAGATCAAAAAGAAACTGAACTTTATTTGTGTTAAAATAAATTGTAGGCGGACACGTCATAATGCGGCCACGCTCTACTTAAGCACACATCCTAGCACAGCGAGGAAGCGGTTTGACCGTCTACTCTCGTGTGCCGTGAAGTAGTTGTGGTGGGCGCCTTAGTGTCCTCACCCCACGCACTAAGTACTCTTGTAAAGTGTTGTCACGGGAGCGGTGATCCGACTCCTCGTGCGCTCTTTCTAAGTAGGAAGTAGTTTTCAGACTGATTTATATTAAATCGTATTAAATATAAACAGCTATTGTAACCATTCATAAAAAGTTCTCTTTGTAGATAACACTAATATGTATTGTGAGCGTATCTTTCTAGATACCTCGCGAAACGGATGACGCTAGCCGTCATCCCCTCTAATGTCAATGCACCTATGTGCAATACATACACAAGGGTAGTTCTAATTATTTTATTTGAGTTATTGACCATCCCGTTAAGTACACAAAGTGTAATTGATGGGGACTGTGTACCATCAGGGCAACTTTAGCCCGTTACACCCCCCCCTAATAAACGAATTTACATTTTGAAATTTATTGAAGAGGAAAGAAGAACAGCGAGTTGCTTTACGCGCCGCTTAGTTCTCTCATTCACTCGTGCTACCTATGTCTTACACGGAGCCTAACATGCCACCTTAGATAGGCAACGTTGATGGGTCGTCTGCGAAGACACCGACTCAACCACAAGCGAAGCGCACGCGCCGCGTTAACATGCCGGCAGCGTTTATTGCCTTAGTCGAAGCACCGACAGCTACTGCTGCTGTCGCATCAACCGGGCTTAAGGAATTATCCCACTCTGACAGTGAGGACGTCGATTCGTCGTTCTTTGTTGACTACTATGATTCGAAAACGTTGCCGTCACCTCATATTAGTGATGCGGACAACGATCTAATAGGAAGGATGATGGCGCATTATTGCCCATACAAACTTCTCTCATGACTCACACCATGGAGAGAGCAGCATTTACGAATGCTGTCTCGTCGTCTGCACTAGAACGCGCAGCGACAGATAATGAGAGCGCTGCACATAAAGGTGCAGCCGTATCTCCGTTGGATAACACCACAGCGCCTATCGCTAAGACCATTATCCATAATGGTTCTGACGTAGAAGATTATGAGCCTAAAGATCCGCTGACGACACGTGAACGTGCTCAGTCGGTGTCGCAAGCCAGAACGTGGCTATGTGTTGGGTAATATACAATTTTGCCCCCTCTATCTCAATGGCCTCGTGCCAACGGGACGAGAGCCTCGCTCCTAGCGCAGGCTATTGTAGACGCACATTATTATTATGGCGTCTATGATGCATGGAGGCCCCAGGGGGAATCGCTTGGACGTATTTCCCCGATCCCGGGCGTGTTGTGCTTTCATGAAACGCCCTAATACGAGGTGGAATTCACGCGCCGCATTCTTCCGCATTCCGATGCGATGAAACAGCGGTCGCAGCGAATTAAATTTGCTCGCTTGCGTTGAAAGAAATAATGGGCGGTACTGTATCCCCTGTAATTCTTCTCACTACGCTGCTTATGCTAGTCCATTTGAGACAAGCGAAGAGGCTTCAGCTGGTGCTCCTTTTCATATGCACGCCGAGCCGGGCCCGTCAAAAATGTAGGGTATCGATCGGTTCCCAAGTGTCGAAACTCTTCGGGTTACCTCTACATCGGACGAGGATCTAATACCTTTGCCTCACGAAGCGGTGGGCAAGCAACCTTCCAACAAGAAAGCGTTGGTTCTCACCCGCATTCATCAGTGCAGGCGGCGTCCGATAGGAGTGGCGATCTCGCCCACCTACTTGCGGCTGTCATATCTTCATCCGTTCTGTCGCAGGCGTAAAGCGCTTCTGAACGACGTATTGTGAATCTCAAAAGTCAAATGTTGCGACTGACCTCGGATCTTAAGGATGTCCGCGCGAAGTATCGTCAGGATTGTGAACGCCTGAAGCATCGGCTTGACATCCTGGAGAAGTTGATGCTGAAGGACCCGCATTACGGGTGTGGTATCCCTCGCTCTCCGAGTCCTTTTCGTGGTGGGAGGAGTCATTCGGCTGAAAGTTAATCGCCTTCTCCGTCCCCCTTACCTGATCGACAGTCGACGTCACTATCGGTCAACTTAAACGGATGAGGGTTACTGACCTCATTTGGGTCTACATATCTTTTCAGACGACCCACGTAAAATACGGGATGCGTCTTCAAATACGGGGGAAGGTGAGCCAATAATTTAGGCCTTCAACCTCTTCTACCACCGTAAAGGGCCCAATGTAACGCGGCAACAACTTCGTAGTACTTTTAGGTAGTACAAAAAATGCATTTTATTGGTAGGGTAGCAGTACTTAATAGTACTTTTTCACCCACTCTAAAAAGTTTCATTATTTTGCGACCATTTCGGTCCGCATATTCTTTTTGCTTGTCCTGTGCGCTTGCCATCGCGTCACGGACTTTACGTTTGATGGCGAATCGCTCATCCATAAAGCGTTGAGCCTAGCTCACGCTTTTAGCATCAAAGTCGCCTATAATAACGCCAAGAGGTCGGTCATAAGGTGCAGTATTATTGGCCACTGCTAAACTGGCAGGGTCACTAGGGCAAAGTTTAGTCTTTGAGATGAAACCCTCATGGGGCATCTTCATATTGACGAAACTATGTCCCCCTTTCCCACCGAGCATAGCGAGGGGCCGTCCCCCACTAAGAATCGGGCTGCGCACAAACGAGACTGGCGTCCAAGGATGGCGCAGTCTGTTAATATAAAACGGTGTCTCACCCGTTTTGGCGTGGACTCTGTTATTTATAGCGAACTTCACAAAGGGCAATTGCTTGCTCCACTCTTTGGGAGTTGTTATAGTGCGCAAGACATCCGCCACGACCCGATTGGCACGTTCTGTTTTGCCATCGGTCTGGGGATGATCTGCGGTCGACATGTGGAGCTTGCTACGAAGCAGCTCGAACACATGTCGCCAAAAACCAGACGTAAAACGTGAATCCCGGTCCAATACTGTGGACTGGGGCATCGCATGTAGTCGGAAAACATGATCCAGGAACAAGAGAGCTGCCTCCTTGCCTATGATCGATGTCTTACATGGTGCCAAATGCACCATCTTGCTCAGTCTGTCTACAACGACGACAAGCCGTGTCCGACCCTTATGATTCGGCGGCATGCCAAACATGAAGTCCAGACTTACTGACTTCCAACAGTTGGTTGGAATCGGTAACGGCTTCAGTAGCGCACTGCTGGACGGTGCAGGCTTAATGCGCTCACTGTTCGCAAGAGCAAATATAGTTGGCCACCCATCTATATAGATGTGGCCACCAAAATTCCTCTGACACTCGTA
>NC_090616.1:1062481-1066654 GCF_004359215.1 Bremia lactucae | reverse complement strand
CAGCAGCCGCTTCAGCGTGTTCCACAGCTTCTACAGCGTGCTCTACATTCTCTACCAATCCGATTGGTCCGTGTCTCGCTTCGTCAATCACGTCCGTGGTCTTCCCGTGAGCAAGTCGCTGTGGTATGAGAGAATCGGTCGTATTGAAACTGGTCGACGAGATCGCACCGAATGGAGACACAAGAGCCATGATCGCGAGGAAGCGAGAAATACACATGTAGAATCGATAGAGACGCGACCGAAAATTGAAAAGTAAGGAAGATTTATGGCACGGGGTCCGATGAAAAAAGGCTTTAAAAGGTAGTGAGCAACGTTGGATGTTTAATCTGATACTTTAACGATCGGATTCTTTGGATTGAATATGAATGGTCTTTGTTGACCGAATGTGTCCGTATGTCTTTTTAAATTTAAAGGGTCGTAATGATTGCGTGTTTCTGTACGGGCTGATATAGTGTTTATGCCCGCGTCTCCTGCTGTTTGCTTTGTAGGATAGACTTTTGCTTGCGTTTTCCGCCATCTGTCTGCTTGAAGGGAGGGAGTACTATATTTTATGCATCTTGGTATCCGGGTCACCATTTGTTAGCATCCGCTGGCTCTACACTTGATCTGATGCTAGGGTCTGGAAAAAAAAAATATTCCACAGATATCTTTTTTGAACGGTCAAGTGACCAAAAGAGTGGCGCAGAGCAGAATTTGATCACGTAATACGCAACTCGTTGGCGACTTCCCGAGCCATTCTTTGACGCCTAAGATATTTTGCTATTATCCAATACGTACATGACGCAATTAATGGCCAACCACCCTTTGCACATCTACTGGAGAAGGTTGCTGAGACTACTATCCTCGTCAACGAATTCGGTATCGTTTTTACCAGTCGTGGTAGTTGGCAACGCCTTACAAAAGTAACGTGTTGAGCAACATGAGCGCGCTTTCGTTCACACGCGATGCACAAAACAAGAAGGCCGTGAATGCATCGCCTTACCGCTGTTTATTTGAAATAGTATCGTACGTGCAGGATGATACGAGACTGCTTCAAACAGCAACCGTCCATACTTCGTGAGATCATTAAATCTTATCACGATCAAGTCATTCTCACGAAAAGAGTATTATTACGCTTCAGCGCCAAGGAAACTTGGTGATTTGTCTCTCATCTCCCTTGCTATCGTTTCTAGACTAAGCTGAACCACCCCTACACCTACTGTAGTTTGTGTAACCCCACGTTTACCCAATTTGTCGCAACTTTTTACCCAAAACTAAAAAAGGGTGTCACTTGCTCGATTTCGTAAAACAAGGTTACACATGCGCCACGTCGTCGTTCTTGCCTTAAATCGATGATATCTCACGGTCACGTGAAGCTCCATGACAGTGCAGGGTCGTCGTCAGCTGTGCGCGCTTGAAAAAACGGCTTTCGAGCAATGCGACCGATGGCATGGCGGTCTGAATTGCATTCATTCCACGAACGACGTACGAGTTCACGCTTCGTGTCACAATGGCCCGCTTTAGCCTTCAGGATGTCATTTTGCCCAAATTCGAAATCTCCTTGGAACGCAAAAAAACTTTCATTGCTGAAGTCGAAGCGGTTTTAGAAAACACCCTTGCGTTGCGCGCAGCGTTTGCAGCACGGGGTCGTGAGCTCGACACGTCGGCGTGGAAACTCGTTCGTACCAAGGACGACGTGCGTGCATATCGCTCGCGTCGAGTATTGCACGCCGTCGAGCCACGCATCGACGCGTCGTCGTCATCCTCAAGTACCGTTTCAACTGGATCGTACCTAAGTGAAAACATCCATGCGAAAAAGACTGTCCGTCCACCTGCGGTCGTCCTCTCGGGAACCGTGGATGGCACGGCAGAAGACGCCGTCTTGGGCATGTTTGCCGACTCGGAGCAGCACTGTCTCTTGCGGCAATCGTACATGGGTACCGACCTTGAAGATTCGCGGTTACTCTTTCGCGTGGTCGCCCCCACGTCTCAGAATCCTTTTACCTTCATTGGGGTCAAATGGGGCCGACAGACGTACGGTCGCTTTAGCCAACCGCGGGACTTTGTCTTCTTAGAAGCCACGGGAATCATTCAAGACGCGTCGGGCGACAGTGTGAGTTACGGCATTCGACAATCGACGGATTTGTCCGAGGTACTGACGCTCCCACGGTCGCACCACGTGCGTCGTGGCCACCTCTCGGTATGCCAGACATTTGCCAATCAAAACCCTTTAATGGCCGGTTCGACCCGCCATTCGGTCGAAATGTTTTCGCGCGCTTTCCTCCAAATGGACGGAGACGTGCTTGTAAATGTTGCTGCGTCGGCATTTGCCGAGAAGCTCATGGCCTTTGCCAGTACCATGGAGTGTGCGACTGCGTACAAGCTTACGTGGAGGATGCGGCAATGCTTTCATCCGGCTCGTTCCGAGGCAAATATGGACCTTGTGAATGGCTTTTGTACGAATTGCATGCGAAGTCTTGGCACATTCAAGAACCTGTTGCTGCCACGTGGGGGCACGTGCCAAGTGTGCCGCCATTTCTACTGTGGCAAGTGTTCCGTGTTTAAAAAGATTGCTATTGGCACTGGTGGCAATGACGTCATGCAGAAATCAATGCTGTTCTGTCTCGAGTGTCTCTTAAAGGCGAAGCACACTTCGGCACGTGAAGTTGCCATTGATCTACAGAAATGGCATCTGCTCGCTCAAAATTAACGAATTCGGCGAACGGATGGGGGAGTTTATGTTTGGTACACATTTTAAATGCGGTAAATTGGCAATCGTTTTGTCGTTAATTGTATGCTTTTATATTAAAAGTGGGAAAATGGGCTCCCCATGCCAGCTGTTTATTTATATAAACCTTCATCTGCGCCTTTAAAACGATGCAAGTGGGCAGGCGTTTCGTATTGTTAGGCCCTCGAGCAGGATAGAGAATGAGTGATACTGCTGATGTTGTTACACAGATCTTGAAATCGTGTGGTAGAAGAGAACCTTGTTCGTTCACCATCTTGATAACTCGGATCACTATAAAAGCATCGTCTTGGTGCTGTTGTAGAAGACGAAGGATAATTAAATTTCGCATTGACCGTTTTTATCGACTTTGAAATCGCAATTGACGCCTTGTCACATGCCCAACTTAACGACTGTCAGAAGTTCCTGACTGTCGGAGCTTCTAGCAGAATGGGCAAGTGTTAATTGTAACGAAGTACAACGCACAAAAAAGGGATTTGCTTTGCAAACACATAACTAAAACCTCATTCGTTTTTGTTCCAGAAGCACATGAATCTTGTAAATGAGGTCGGAGCGCCACATGGATCTAAGGAAGACTGCCGTGCCCGCTCGATTCTTCACCAGTGCCGTCGATTCGGCACTACTTTATTCAACCAAAGCTCCGACATAAATATTGCAAGGTGTCTATCCTCAAGTTGTGACGCATTTCCAATTCGATTTGCACGCAGTAGATTGGTGCTTCCTAGCTGGCTACGATCTTGAGGCGTGACGATAGCACAATGAGCAAAGGCATGAAACCTCTTTTAAAAGGTATTAAACTATCCTGCCAAATCGCTTGACAACCGGCTGGTCTTTAGGTGCACACAGGTGCTTCCGAGTGGTATAACTCAATCGTCAGATGGATAGTGAATTTATTCTTGCCTATCTTTGAGAGCTAGCTACGTCAGAGTACTCTGTTGTACTATTTGGTGCTCAAGCTACTTTCTATACAGTGGGCTTCAAGTCATATGATCGTGCCAAGAGAGCCGCTTTTATCTTGTTGAGACAAATGACTTTCTGCAAGCTCAAAGCTACATCGTTGCTTTTTTTTGTAACGTAACCTTGTGTCACTCACTTTAAAAGACTGCATGAATTTATTACGTTAGAGGCGCGCATTCAATTCTGGGCGGAGATGCCCAATACATCGAGCCAGGTGTCATGGAGCTGGCGACACGTACTTGGATCTGAAATTTGAAGCCAGCTTGCGAAGTCACGGCTCTCAAGATCCAGCCACTTTGGCATGTAAAGGCGAGTCGCTATGTGAATGATCACCACTGGGATGGTCAAGGGTCAGTCTTTGTCAGAGCCACAATATCCTCTTTCTTGAGATGCATTTTTGGTGTCCGAACCTTAAAAACGCAATCTAACGTCGCGATCCACGAAGACCATCGGTTTCTATGTCAAACATGCGACCTTAAGAGCCTTAGCCG
>NC_090616.1:1036768-1062381 GCF_004359215.1 Bremia lactucae | reverse complement strand
GGCTCAAACGCCGACACTTAGGAAAGTCTTAATCATAGATAGTATGTCTAAGAGTAGCATCTTTTCGTCTTTAAATCGGATGGATGGAATTTATCAGATCCTTATGCGTGAACGGGACATCCCGTACACAGCTGTGAGCACTCTCAGTGGGATGCTATGGGAATGGCTAGTAATGCCACAGGGGCGTAGCAACGCCCCTGCAACATTCAACAGATGTGTAGCAAATCTGTTGAGACGGATGTATTCGTCCATAGCCGGGCCATGGACGGTAAGACGGAAGTGAAAGCTCGTAAAACTCACATTTGTCAGGTTCTTATACTTATGCAAAAGCATAATCGTACGCAAATCTGAAGAAGTGCATATTCGCTGCAAGCGAAATACCACTTCTTGGGTGCATCGTCGGTAAACACGGCGTGCGCACTGATCCCGAAAAGATCAAGGCAATCACCGACTGGCCAGTTCCAGTCGATGTCAAGGGACTTAGAAAGTTCCGTGGTTTAGCGGCGTACTTGCACAAGTACTCTCGCAATCATGCCGAGATGACAGTTCATTTCTTTCGTCTCTTGGAAAAAGACGAGAAATTGTAACGGAACGCTGATTGTTAGCGTTCCTTTGAGAACATCAAACAAGGCTTGATGCAATCACCCATCTCGGCGATTGCAGATCACGACAGACCATTCCATGCGGTCACCAAACATTCCACTGTTGCAACACTCATTACAAGTGTTCCGTCTGCTGCCTTTAAAGGATCATCTGATGAATCAATCCGATAAATCTTTTGTAACTTTACTGGCTTTATATCGATCGTCATCCGATCGATTGACAACACGCAACGGCTTATTGTACTACACAGCCGTTGCCGGCTACACTCCACGTGTCATCGTCCCAACTCACAATAATATGCGCTTGCGCATCATGTATGAGTGTCACGATGAACCAACAATTGGGCATCGTGGACGTGAGAAAACTTATCTCACAGAAGTCGCGACTTTTACTGGCCGCGCCAGTATCAGTTCGTGCCCAAGCACATTCGTGCTTGCGAGGTATGGCAACAGGTGAACCTAGCCCTTCATTCTGTGCACCTCTCCAACCTCTTCTACTTCCGGCAAAATGTTGGCAGTCAGTATCGATGGACTTCGTCTTCGAATTTCATGAAGACGATAAAAAACTAATGAATTCCTTGTTCTTATAGACAGATTTAGCAAGATGGTGCATATTCTGCAGTACCAGTCAATCACGGCTCCGGGCTGTGCCCGTGCCTCTATTGACACGGTATTCAGACTCCACAAGTTACCCCGTGAACTGGTTTCCGATAGAGATCCACGGTTCACGGCGGAGTTTTGGCAGTCCGTGTTTCGATCTCTCGGAACACGGCTGACTATGTCAACTTCTGATCATCCAGAAAAAGATGGTCAGACTGAACGCGTAAATTGCGTCCTCCAAGAAATTCTTCGAGGTTACGTCCAATCGTATCCGAATTGGAGCGAGTTCTTACCGATGGTCGAATTCGCCATCATTAATTCGGTGCATGCGTCTACAACGCATACACCATTCTTCATGAATGGCTTTCACCATCCACGCATACCCACCCAATTACAGGGATCCTCTTGTTTAAGAGGGTGGACTCGCACGAACAAAACCATTTCTGGCTCATGCTTATCACGCGTCGAAGTTACCAACGACGCGAATGATGTTGATGTCGAAGCAATCGAGATCGAAGATGAGTAATATCTCATTGTAGTGCGCACAAAGCGCACTGGAAAAGACAAAACAAATCCGTCATCCCCGCTAATGTGAATGCCCTCAGGGACATCACATACACAAGGGAGGTCACAACGTGAATCACACCCAAATGGTAGGTACGATTACATCGCTTAAGTTATTGGTCATCCTCATAAGTACACAAAGTGTAGTTAACGGGGTTGTGTAACATTAGGGGAACTTTAGCCCTTTACAAGAAAGGTCACAAACGAACGAACGAAAACTGGACTGAATGATAGCAAATTGAGATCAAAATAGTCGAGTTCGATTGGTAGCGAGCGGGCAGTCCTACCTAAAGCGGTACGCATACATGTAATTAGCCAATCATATTAAGCTGAGAGAATTCACCAAAAAAATTGTGGCGAGATTAATGGTTCCCTAAAATAAGTAAGACTTTAAATATTTCCCAATACTATTAAGTAGGGATTGGAGTTTTTTCTGCTTTCTTAATCAGTTCCATCAACCACCGTACATTAATTTTACATCACCTACTTTTCTTCAAAAGGTATTTAAAGTATAAGCTTTAGTGTAGATTACACCACTCGAACGCTGCAGCGGCTATCAGTGCCATCAAATTATACCTTTTCAGCGTAAGCTCTGACTTTGGTCACAACCTAGATTGCGAAGACCATTTACAAGTGTGATTGTCGTAAATGTATTTGCCTTGCGGAACCAGTCCGTAAGTTTTCTGATTGAGGTTCCTGAAGTCATATTTTGAAGATGCAAATGATTAAGACATGATGCACGCAATTGTATAATATCTTTGCTAGCATATTCATTGTAAAAAAGTTTCTTGTACGAGAGCACTGTGAATACAGGCCCTTCCTCTAAGGCCTTTTTTTCCCAACTCCACGTGACCGATCTTCGTGGTAAATTTGATCGTGAGCTAAAAATAATAGCACGCAAACCTGCGCACGTCATGGATGAACGACAAAGTGCTACCATGTGCGGCGAAGGGAACGTTCGAGCAGACGCCCAGCACAGATTATGGAGGTTTTCTTTCGAGATAACTGGCTAATCAATGGTCAAACACCTGCAACCTAATGACTTGTAAATATATTCAACGTAATCACGTGTATATTTAGAAGTTTAAAAGTCGACAACGGCTGCAATTTCAAAATATACTAGTTCAAGAATTTTACAGGAATTATATATGCAGACTACCTGATGTTTGTGACCGGCATTCATTCGGCCAGTCAAGATTATTTCGAGCCACGACTACCCTTTATTCATAGCTCGTGCTTTTCAGCTTGACATCGAGTGGATGAGGGGCTATATCACTTATCTTGTACACTACCATACAAGTTTAAGGCCAAGAAAAGATGCAAATTCTCAGGTCCACTGTGCGACGGACAATATTTTGCTAAAAAAAAGAAATTGTGCCTAGATTTGTGACAAAAACTGGGCTCTTCTTCCAACGAAGGCAAAACTCGACTTCAGTAGCTCCTAACACTCACCTTAATCACCAACAAGAGCTCAGTATTGGCGGTATTTCGAATTTCTTTTCACCTATCGTTCAGCTTGTGTCGTTAAATTCCCCGGCATCAAAATTGACTCGACGCTACATGTATTTCTATTCCTGGCGCCATTGAATGAAGAAAAAAAGGAAAGACACTGGCGACGCGACCGAAAAGTAAGGGCATCCAAAGGAAGTCCCCTCCCCTCGTCTATCTTGCAACTTTCAAGCGTCCTTTCGTAAACAAAGTGTGCAAAATGGGCACAATAATCCGCATTGAGCAACGCGACGACATGGTAGATCGCCAAAATGGCACTGTGTGCAAGGAGGCCTCGACAATCGCAATCGACAACCGAAAGAGCCTGACAACAAAGTAGAGATAAACACCAAGGTCGTTTTATAAATGCAAAGGAATTAAAGTAATCAACGGGAAAAAGAGCGAGTTTTCATCACTTCGCAACGTGCGTGCGAATTCCCATCACAACTCCAAAGAGCAAGGAGTTTTATCGAAATTGACACAGCCCCAGCTGATTGGGGTTCATCCGTGCGTTTTTGTCCAGATGGCGCGACGTAAAAGTGCCTATCGATTGCTACTCTTCCATCTTCACGACTGACTCTCTCTTTGGTCGTACGAAAATCGTTCAAACGTGCACTTAGGAAAGTCGACTTCAGGAGCAACTTGTCGTTTGGTTCGTAAGTTCCGAGGTATCGCGCCAAGAGACCGTCGTCTAGTGTCTTGATTTTTCCGTGCAAACCTTGCTTGGTAGTCGGGCCAAGTCGTCAACTTAAGCAAGTACGCCTGTGACAATATAATGCGGATTGTTGCCGTTTTGCTTGCCAATGGCTACATCTGGGCAACCAGTGTTGCACAACCGACACCTACATGGCTTACGGACGAAAAAACAGTTGCCACACCAGTGTCCTGTGTCTTTCGCTACGTGCTGCCCACGGGCACCAATTTGCCGAGCGCTGTCATTGATCAATTCCCTCCCGCGTTGCCCATTACGTCCGAGCATGAGACGGACACGTCGAGCAGTACTGCCGACGGCTCGGACTATAGTCTCGAGCCTGCAAGTACCGAGTCGGACACTATAAACCTTCCGACGGATGCAAATGTACCCAAAGTGACGATTCGCAACACGTCAATGGCTACACTGAACACTACGGTGCTCGTTCCTTCCACGTCAGCACCTCACGCCCCCACGTCGCTTCTCAATGCCTCCACGCCCGCAACAAGCAATACAACAACGCCTAAAAGTGCGTCAAAACCTCCTGTTTTGGCCACGAATGCAACCAAAGTGCTGGATGTGTTTAACACGACCACAACACCCCAAAAGTCTTTGAATACGACTAGTTTGGAGAAAGATCGTCGTCTCCAAGTCACGAATGTCCTTCCTTTTACGCCGGAAAATGACAGTGATGCCAGTAACGACTCCTCGCGAGACAAACCCACGACAATGGATACAATCAAAGCCTCGAACGCTACTACGCCAGCATTAATACCCACTGTCACAAACTCATCGTCTCGAAACGCCCTATCCCCCTCTTTAATCAAGTCATTTGTACCCATAAATTCCTCAACCGAGTCGTCTTCAAATGGCTACATAAAGGACCTCGAGTCGACCGCAACACTGGCGACATTTCAATGCGATGCAACATTTTACAATGCCTGGTCGCGCATGGGCCTTCAATGTGGTAACGTCGACCTTGACGTTGCAAGCGCGATATCTGCCAGCGTTTGTTCCATCTACTCGGGGACGTCCACGAGTACCGTAATTGCCGACATGGCTACGTGCATGTCCATCTGTCGGTTCCCTGCATGCAAAAACGGGACGTGGGACTATACCGCCATCGACGGCTTAAGTTCGGAAATCTATGCCCACCTTGATTTTATCACTTTAATGACATATGCTGGCCCCGACGCCGCGCGCGCTGTCACAGACGCCGTCCCACAGCCATTCTCAGACTTGTCCTTTGTCTCAACGTCAGCATGCAACTACGAATCCGACGCGTCGTTTTCGACGTGTGCATGCGCTGCAGCTATTGGCGTACAAGACCCCTTGGCGTCGTCACCACGTGTGGCGACCGCACCTTCGAACACGCCATTGCATTATGCGGTGCCAACCGAGAAAGGCTTGGGCGATGCACATCATTGGCCCGATGGAAAACGCAAATCTTCAGTGGATCAAGTGGGGATTGTGTCGACGACGCTTGGGAGAAGTGCCGCCACTGTCTCGGTTGTTGCAAGCAGTGTCTTGTCCGTGGCCAGTGGCGTCGTAGGAAGCACGTCGGCAGGTGTGGCTTCGAGTGTCTCGGCGGCCGCAAGTGTTGGCATTACCCTCGCGGCCGTGGATGTGTGTCAATTCTCGATTATGTTGACCCAATTAAACGTGGATGCTCGACCACGCTTTATGGAAAACATGGGGAAACAAATGGCGCCAGCAGCTTTTACATTCTTGCCGTTTGGCAAGATTTCGACAATTGAAAACACAACCACGCCTCGACGTCGTTTGACAACGGAACCAATGGTGCAAGGAATGGAAAAGTACGCGTTATTAATTGGCGTCGAGAGTGGAATGCTCTTTTACGTGGCAGTTGCCGGCATTGCCGTGCTTGTTGCGAGTCTTTTTGGCATGTATGCCCTTGCCATGGCCGTGTGTTTCTGGTTTGTACGTGATTTTACTACTTTTGCGTTGAAATGGCTGGATAAAGCCATTGGTGGACTCGTGATGCTCTTGATTTTGTCGGAATATGTCATTGGGGCCACGGCCACATTTCAAATTTGTTTTTGTATTGAAGAAGGCAGGGTTGATATTCGGTTGGTGCTTGCAATTTTAACACTTGGTGGCCTTGCATTTGGTACGATTTTATATGGAGTGATTGTAATTCAAAACAATGAAGACGAGTTGCGGGATCTTGGGACGAAAACGCATTTTAATAAACAATTTCATGTGCGTTACGGGCCACTCTATGACGAGCATCGTTTTGAAGGGCGTTTTTTTTTTGCTCCTAAGCTCTTATTAGCGTTATTCTGTGGCATGACGACTGGGATGGTCTGGATTCAAGGGTTGTGGCAAATTATCGTACTTATTGCGTTGCATGTGGCGTTTCTATTGTATTTAGAAATGAAACAACCGTATCCGACGGCATTTGTCCAAAAAACATCGAGTTTTGTGATTTTAATCAAGATTTCCGCGCTGGGATTGAGTTTCTTTTTACTGTCGAGTGCGACGAGATTTACCGCCAGTATTCCAGATGATTTGCGCCAAGGAGTGGCGTTTGCCATTGTTGGATTGCAAGTTTTAGTGCTTGTGTGTCTCATGATTCGGCAAGTGTATATTTTCTATCGCACGTGGCAACTTAAACGAGAGGGTGGCGAATCGCACGAAAAAAGAGCGTCCATACAAACAACAAATGCTCGCGACGACTCGGAATCGTTTTTTGCCATGGATCCGCATGCAGAAATGCGTCAATTAAAAGAGACGACGCCACGAGGGACGTTGACTAATGGCCAGTATGAAACACCTTTAAATGGAACCACGAGTTTTTCGTCTCGAGCGCAACTTCGAAATTTACAGCCTCATGCAATACAACGGACTCACTCGGCTGTGGGGCAGCACGAAGGACCTTCGTATCGTATGAATGAAGTCGATCTGTAGTATAGAATTAGATGGTACTTGCGTTTAAATATCCAACACGAGTGGATCATTTTGAATAAAGAAACACGAAATTGTCGTGTCTTTTTTTGCGATTATGGCTACAACGTGATTGTTTTTTTCTTGCATCATGTGGCAACTTTTAAGGGGTGCAATCAAAAGAGTACGACGCCGTAATTTTTTTTTTTAACCTGCTCGGAAGCCTACGATCCATCCAATGGCAAAGCCACTTCCTGCTGGAAGATTAAACTCCAACACTTCCATAAGTGACGTGAAAATCGAGTCATAGTCCTTTGTTTCATCCTAGCAAGGTTACAAGAGATCAATTCACTGTGAAGTATCCATGTAAAGTAATACTCCCTCTACCTTATGGCGGTTCAAATACTTTTTAACATCGTGTTCCATTTTTTGGTAATCCACGTGTACGTAACCCGAGTAACTCGCACATTGCAACAGCACAAAGAGGGCCCCAATGGCCACAGCGCCAAGCTTTGAGACTTTTCGAAGCGCAAAACCAGCACATGCACCCATGCCAAACCCCCACGAGATTTGACCACCTTTGCCTGAGTCGAGAAACTCATCGAGTCGCTCCTGTACGTAATAAAAGTCTTTGGGCCACAAAGCTGCGAGCTCGGCAACGATGCGACGAGAAAGTTCCAAAGCTTTTTTCTTTAATTGCTCAATCGGAGGATCTTCGTCACTCTCTTTTCTAGACGCACAGGCCGCAACATGCTCGTTGTCGAGCAAGTTGAACGCACCATACACAGTGGCTGCGAATGCCGCTGATTTCCAGTAACTTAAGCTTTTTACGTTTTGACGCGGCGAGGTTACGTTTCTAAAATAGCGTAAGATAACAGAAATATTTGTTTTGGCAAGTTGGACTCAGATGTTGCAAAGCGCGTCTTACTTGGCTTGCGTGACCACCACAGCGCTGCGCTTGGCGATTACCACGTGATTGTTTGATGCAAAAGCATAAGGCATTTGACTGCGATGGTGGACTTGCTGGAGTAGGCTACGGCGCAGTGACGCGCCGTTTATGAAAGCACGCAGCATCCGAAGCGTTGCGAAAGCTTGAAGAGAACGGCTATTGAATACTTGCAACAATACGCCGGGAATTATTACCGTAATTTATCATCGATGCAAATTTTAGAACCTTCTCGGATATTTTAGAGAAAAATACCTACGGATAAAAGCATCGGCTATCAGATCGTAGAGCTCTCTTAGAGCCGCGCAATCACAAGCAAGAAAATAAAGGGGCGTCATTGAATAGGAAGCGCCTAAACTCACATACTCCGACCGCAAAGCATGCCAATAGCGGCTTCTGATAGCTGCAATCTACTAATGACAGTAAATATGTGTATTTATTTTTTCCTCATAAGAGTTTATACTGCTATTAATTTGCAAATTATGGAAAACGCCGATTAAAATGAATTGAAACATTCTCTCTGCCGCGTTGATTTTTTCGTGCAGACCCATACTTGTCGCTCACTGTTATGAGATGTAAAAGTGATTTGAACACGGACTGTTAAAACTTTGCCATGAACCGGGGTTCTCGATCCAAAATCAGTTCACGGGGTAACCCATGGAGTCGAAAAATCGTGTCGACAAAGACTCGAGCATAGCTTTCGGCTGTGGTCGACTTCGGGGCTGCAACAAGATCTATTATCGTGCTGAAACGATTCAAAACACAAGAATATAATTAGCTTGTGAGCGTCTTTGTATTGAGGCACACATCGGATAGAGAAACGTTGTTGTGGTTCATTTACCTTTTCGGTTACACCTTTAATCCGATTCTAAAATTGTTAAGTACTTAAATCCCATTTATTATGGGTAACGAATATGGTCGCCGCCAGATATAAATCTGGCGGCCGAAATTTATTTTTAAAGTAGCTAGGATAAGGTTTTAGTTTTAGATTAAATGATTCAATAAAGTGCAGTTCCTCTTTTGATCTTAAAGCGTTAAGTGCCTTCCTAAGGCTTGCGCAGTAACCTCTAAGAGATAGAAGTCTTTCTAAGGTATATACTATTGGGCACTAGTTGCCATTTGGTTTTACGACCTCCTCAATCTCTTGAATTGGATTTGTTAATTTTTAATAGCTTGTACGACTCTGAGTTCTTAAATCCATTAGCTCTGTAGAGTGAAGAGACTCTCTGAATCTAAAAGTTTTCTTCTGACTTTAGGAGCGAGTTAGCCCCGCTACACCTTGTAGCACACGTAGTCAATCTACGCCTGAGTTTTTACAAGACTAAACCCTCACTGAAACGGAAGAGATTCCAGAACTTTCAGAGGCGCAACGCGCAGCTTATGACAAGTTCAAAACTTTTTTGGGCTTTAATATGTAGAGTTCATTATATGCCACAGACCAGAGGTCCTACATGCAAGGCTTGAAGCCTTCATGCGATATGAATCCTCTCCGATCGGTTAGGTATAAGATCACTTAGCGGCATCTATGCCAACCCGGTCCATCTCTGTACCTGATTCAGAGCCGAAGGCTCGCCCTCTAGCTGTCAATGTGAAGACATTTAAGGGAAAAGAGGGATAAAATCTCCCTTTCTGGATTAAGCAGATGGAGATGTCCATTGATTCCGCCTTATTTCTACAAAACGGCAAAAGGTCGCTATGGTCATTTCCAAACTCGGATGTAGAGCCATGGAGTGGGCACTAACTTGCAGTACGTCCATAAACGACGCTTTTTTTCATGGGATTCGCTGAAACAGCAAATGACTAGAATGTTTGCACCGCCTGATCAGGCTTTTTCCATCCGAGCACGACTCCTAGCGACAAATCCGGGTAAACGAACCCTAGGGGACTATGTTTTGAAATTGAGAGCTTTTATTGCATCTATGCATCAAGACCCGGTGCAAGAAGTAATTGACGTAACCATATTTTTTGGGGGTCTCAATGAGTGCGTTGCCCGGAAGGAATATTCCAATCTCATCCTGCTACTTTCGAATAGGCAGTTGCCATAGGCTACGCGCTGACGTTAAGTCTGCTCGCGTTAGCAGACCTCTTTACCGAACAAGCTCTTCGAGCACATGGGTACCACCTAATAGACCGGAACCCATGGATCTAAGTCTCGTTGAGAAAGGAGAAGAGGCTTTTCAAGCTGTGGAACAGCATAAGAACATCCGTAGATGTTATGTGTCGGAAACACGAATATTTACGTCCGGCCTGTCCCCTACAAAATATGTGGAAAGCTCGAAAGAGCACCAATTCCGACCTACTCGGGGGACGTGAATGTCCCAGCCTCTAAGAGGCGTATTTTCTCCAAGACAGGATGACACGAAGCGTGTATACCCTGACAAAGTGATACGAGTGAGCAATTGCATAGGCTTATAAATGGTGTAACGGTAACATTGAGGGGGAAGTTAGCCTTGCGGCAATCCCTTCGTTACATGCTCTTTTAGAGCTAGACGAAATGTCTATTGATGAGCGTGGCCGAGCCTATAAGGCTGGCAACTTATCTGAGATGGTGGTCATTCGACCAACGATTGAGTTAAACTCATCGTCACTTCTAAACGAAGCTGTCCTGGATGTTACAAGTACTGCACTTTATGTGCGGAGTGGGTCATCGATCCTTAAAGATCCTACGGATCCATTTTATTCCTTGATGAAGGAGTTCTAAGATGTGGTATGTACCTATCCACCATCTGGTTTATCCTAGGATAGACGAGTCCGTCATAAAATTGACTTGGTTCCGGGAAACAAATACTGTGTCACACGAAAGTGGCTTTTACCAAGGGAGCAGTGACGTCATTGACGATTTCTTTCGTGCTAAGCACGAGGCTGTAATGGTACGAGAGAGCAAATCTCCTCATTAGCCACGGACATTTTGTGTCAAAAAGCCAAATGGTAAATGGCGCATCGTTAACGCTTATAATAAGTTTAATGCTGTCACTATACCAGCACAAAACCCTATTTCTAGAAAGGATGTTCTTCAAAACAATGTCGCGGGATGTACAATGTACAGTGCACTTGACTTAGTCGATGGATGTTACCAGCTGCACATGCGAGCTAGTGATATCTCGCTTAGAGCGGGTAGCACCTCAAGCGGTAAGCTATGAGAGTGGTTGGTTATGCCACAAGGGCTTTCCGACGCCCCGGCAATATTAGGTCGTCTAGTGACGCAACTGTTCCGCCCTCATCGAGGTTATGCACAGACTTATTTTGATGACATTTTTGTCCATAGTCGTGCAGAGCAGGGTTGGTAGGATATAAAAAAATCATTTCGACCATTTGCTAACAGTGCTCGAGTGTATGCGCACAAATAAATTGTGTGCCAATGCATCTAAATACATTTTTAGCTCAGAAGAAATTCATTTTTTAGGATGCTTCATTGGGAAGCGAGGCCTTAGAGTGGAGCCCGCTAAGGTTAAAGCCATAGTAGATTGTCCGGTTCCTAAAAACCAAGAGAATTTGCGCAAGGCATCGGATCTGGGCAAGTATTTGCACAAAAAATAGCGAAAATTACGCTGATATGGCTAGGCTATTATCTAATTCCTTAAAAAGGATACAGAATTGTGCTGGACTAGCACAGAACATAATGCCTTTCAAGCAGTTAAGAATAGTCTTATCCATTGTTCGATTCTGGTACAGCCAAATCCAAATTGGCCCTGCTGTGTCGTCTGTGACGCCCCGGACTTTGCTATTGGCAGTGCTCTGATACAATCAGATGTTGATGGGCATGAGCGTGTTATTGCGCTCGAGTATAGACAGCTTCAAGCCGCGGAAAAGAATTACCCAGTTCATGACAAAGAGTTACTTGCTATGAAGTATGCTCTCGTCAAATTCAGCGTTCATCTGCTCGGCTCAAAGCCGTTTGTGATATATACAGATCACGCGTCATTACGCACAGCGACTAAGTCGCCCCATGTCTCTTAGATAATGGCCCGATGGCTATCCATTTTCGCCGAATACAACTTCGAGGTGAAGTATAAGCCTGGCAAACAGAATGCTTTGGCCGATGCAATATTACGCAGGCCGGATTATGAGCTCTCTCGTTTAACGACTATCATGTCGCATATTACTGAATTGATCTGTTCGGCTTACGCCAAGGATGAACAGTGTGTAGCTCTGCTACGAGCTCTAAAGAACTCTGAATCAGGTATTCAATTGCCGGCACGTTTGTGTGCATGGTTACATCGATTTTCGATCGATAACGACCTGTTTTTTTTGCACGGACTCTGCGGATCCTACGCGTGTTGTTGTACCTCATGATGAGGATTTAAAGTACCGAATCCTCTATGAGCACACGATACTATTCTTGGTGGTCATCTCGATAAAGAAAAGACGCACGGCTCTGTGAGCCAGATTTATTGGTAGCCCAAAATTTATAAATGGGTCAGCACATACGTTCGCGCATGCGAAACTTGCCAGCGGGTTAAACCCTCAGCACATGCTGCTGCGCCACTGGCAAGTCTGCTCATACCCATAGGTTGTTGGGAGTCCATTAGTATGGATTTGTTTGGTCTACCGACAGATTCGACCGGTAACTCCGGCATCGTGGTCTTTGTTAACTGATTGAGCAAAATAGCTCACTTAGCGGCTATGCCAGATTCCATTGATGGTGAAGGTACAGCAAAGCTGTTCATTGATCGCATGTATCGACAACACGGTTTGCCAGAGGCAATTGTCTCTGATCGGGACCCCGTTTCACGGGTAATTTCCGGAAATCAATTTTCCGAGTGCTTCAAACCAGATTGGAAATTGCCACTGCGGACCATCCGCAGACCGATGGTCAAACTGAACGTGGCAATCGCGTCATTAAAGACGTTTTACGTAGTGCGTGTGCACAGACACCAAAGCGCTCAAGCGCAATGCTCCCAGTGGTTAAGTTTGCGTTAAATAACGCTATACATGCCTCTACAGGCTATACTCGGTTCTATGTCAACGGTCCACCCGCCCACGCGTTCCGTTGATGATCCACTGCGTAGCTCAGGGCTTGGTGGGGGTGAATTAGCCGGAAGGCTTGCTAATATCAGCTCTGTGACCGCTCGGAAACAGTAAGCGAGTTTCTCGCGGCGCGATTTAGTGTTTTAAGTCATGTCCGGGATACGATGGCTGATAGTCAAGACAAACGAAAAAACAGGCAGATACGAAAGGCAGAAGCTGTATTGGTTCTTATATGGGCGGAGATCGAGTTTTATTAAACGCTAAAATTCTACCTGCTGAGTTGGTTTCCGCGGTCTTCAATACCAAATTGCGCCCACGCTTTATTGGACCATTTTCGGTCGCAGTTAAGAAGAGCCTAGCTTACACGCCAAACCTTCCTAGCAAGCTGCGTACGCAATTAGCATTCTACGTTGGCTTGCTTCAGCCATACCGGGACCCTTTTCACGTGGACTTGAAGGCGTTTGCGCCGAGACAGGCGATCGTGCTGCAGATTGCTGCATCCTCACCAGGATGTCCAGCTGGCACTCTAAACGAGGTTGCTGACCCTCCAGCAGCGAAAGAGGGTTCTAAATCGCCTCAAAGGGGCTAGGTCACCCCTCTTCTAAAAAATATTGAAAATGGCTTTAACAACTCAGGGAGTCGTTTAAGCTATTAAAGCTAAATGATTCCTAGTTTAAGGGATTCAGGAGTTCGTAGAATAAAGTGGTAACTAGTGCCCAAGAGTATATACCTTAAAAAGGCTTTTATCTCTTACAGATCACTGCGGAAGCCTTAGGAAGGCACTTACAGCTTTACGATCAAAAGGGGATCAGAACGATATTGAATTCTTAAATCTTAAACATTACCTTAGCTAACTTAAAAACAGATTTGGCCGCCAGATTTATATCTGGCGGCGACCATAATCGTTATCATAATAAATGGGATTTAAGTAATTAACTATTTTAGAATAGGATAAAATCAGCAATTAGGTAAATGCACCACAACAACGGTTCTCCAATCGATGTGTGCCCCATTACAGCCTCCCTTATCGGACTGTTGACACCGAGTGACAACATCCCTTCATTTCCTCTTTGAGGTTGGAACCTATACAGCTTACTGTTTGGTTGTGTGTTTTCTCTCTTGTCCCATGACAATTAAACGTGAGTCACAGACTCCGAGCACCTTTCTCGACGATGAGGGAATAATGAACTTTAATAGTCACACTTTATAAGAGGATGAGGAACAAGTGCGTCGCTCTTATACGCCCTCTCCTCCGGATAAACGCCGGCGGGCCCGGATCCATTCCTAGAAAGTGGTGCCTCTGCCACTGATGTCTTAATTGCATTGAGCAGGACTCAAGACCCTAAGTCCAACATCATTACAAATCCGCTTGACGAAGAGCAAGAGCGGGCAATCCTCATAAAGGAACAAGCTCGTTGTACAGCTGCCGAGAAAGCGAAAGCAAAAGCTCATAGTGAATATAGATTCACTCGGCTTAGTGCGGACGAGCGTCTCAAAGAGGTCGCGGGTCACAGCTTGGACATCTGGATCTCCGGTGACACGGGTGAGAATGCCGGAGAAGATCGCTGCTCGCAACGATACGTTACGCCAAAGGTAATGACGCGAGGTCAGAATCTGACGCATTTACGTGATCAAGCCCGTGGGGCTCCGGTGACCTCCATGAGAGAAATTCCGATCGTTTTGTTTCCAAACGAAATAAGAAGTAAAAACGAGGCCTCATTTGAGAACTGGGTTCACCGGGCCCGCCGCCTCCGTAATATATGAATATCAGAAAGTCTACGGATGTGGCTGATGTTCGTTCGGAACGGAAGCTTCGCTTCGATTTCACTAAGCTTAAGGCCAAAGGCCAGTTACGTTCAGCATTTATGCCACAAAGCGAAGAAAGGCCTAGCCGATATTTCGTTGCTTCGGATGATTAATGAGGCTATAGATCGACCAAATCCCACGTTTAGTGGTGGGAAGCGTCGTTTGACGCGAGTTGACCCTAAGCTTGGTGCTCAAAAACGTCAAAGGCGTGCGGGCAATATTGCCGAAGAGGTACCTCAAACTAGTTCTGTAGAACTTAGAGACTCTTTGAGTAGAAAAGTCTTCCTCTGACTTTAGGAGCGAGGTGGCTCCGCTACTGTCCTTGAGAAGTCCGAAGATGAAGTCCAGTAAAACGGACTGCCAACACTCTGCCGGAACAAGTAGGGGTTGTAACGGAGCACGAAATGAAGGACAAGCCTTCAGTCGTTGCCATATCTCGCAAGCACGTTTGCACTTGCGTGTAAATTTATAATGACGAGGCCAGAAATCGCGACATCTTCGCACATTCACAATGCCAACTTCTTGGTACTCATATACGATGCATAGTCGCAAATCATTTCGAATGGATATGACGACACGAGGTGTGTCGCCAGCAATAGCTGTATAATACAGCAACCCATTGCGTGTTGTGGACCGATCTGATGAAGCTCGTTACAAAATCGACGATGTCTCAGATTATTATCGCGATGAATTCTTCTTATGTGATCCATCATATCTTTAAGAGCCTAATATTTTCAATAGGCTGTTTTCACTCGTCAAGTAATGTTGAAGATACAATTCTTATTGCTCCAAAAGTGACCTTATTATCACTGTTGATTTGCGCAGTCGATTTGAAATCAGGTTGACGCAAAAGCGAATCAGCGAAGACATTAAATCGTCCTGGCTTATATTCCGCTAAGAAATTATACTTGGAGAAGATACACAACCATCTCGCCCTTCGTTTTTTTTGCGACAGGTGTGGACTATTTTTAAGGCCGTGCGTAAAGACGCACGGTCTTTACATTCAATAAACAATCTATCTTATAAGAGAGGAACCCTAAGCTTAGCCAGTGTATATTTAATGGCAATGCATCAGCTTCTAGCAGCTGAACGCTGCTTGAAGCTGATGCGATTGAAAGGAGACGATGCGCTCTGCGCCTTTAGGGTCATATTGCATTAACGCACAGCCGATTGCAAAATCGCTGGCGTCACAGACCACATAAAATGGTCTGTCTTGGTTAGCAATTGCAAAGTTCAGCAATTACATCAAGCTTTGTTGATACCCTCAAAAGAACGCTGAAAATCAGCGTTCCATGACAATTTTACATTCTCCTTCAACAAACAAGAAATATGTACTATCATTTCGGAATATGTAAGTAATCCGCTAAGCCGAAGACCTTTCGAAGTCTCTTTACCTTAACTGGTACAGGCCACTCAGTCTTCGCCTTTAACTTTTTAAGATCTGGGCGTAAACTTCGCTTACGCTCAAGAAGTGGTATTTCGCTGGCAGCGAATATTCACTTATTGAAATTTGCAAACAACTTGTGCTTTCACATAATTGTAAGAACCTTTCAGACGTGGGTCCTAACTCTATGAACGAAGACGTCATAAAACAACTTTATGCAAAAACTCGCACCGATCTCAAAGATAGGTTACACATCTGTTGAATGTAGCAAGGGCTTTACTTAGCCCCTGTGGCAAACAAGCCACTCCCGCATTCCACTTGGGGTGCTTACTGCCGTGAATGGAATGTCTTGTTCAAGATGCGGTTCTGATAGAATCTATCCATCTGGCCCATTGACGAAAAGATGAGACTCTTTGACATACTGTCAATGACTACGTCTTTGCGTTTGAGTCAATACCGTTGCAGCGTTCGTTTATTGACAGATCTACAATCCCCCCCTCCTGCTGCTTTATGCACAGATAAGGTCGGAGAGCCTTTTAAGGAGGCTTATTCCCTAACATGGCCCGCTGCTAAGCGAGCGGCGAAGAACTTGTCGATAGCTAATACTTGTTCATGAAGCAGTGGTCGCTGCTTTATGACACACACAGTATTTCGAACTTGGTATCAGGTCGATTTCGTGTCGAGTGCCTTTATCCTTTGGCAACTCGGGTGGTACCGAACCAGGGAGAACATTCTTGAATTTGATCGAATCATGATACAAAAGGTTTGTCCTAACGACTATTAGAATTTAGACGTAAAGCGTTCAATCTAAGTTTCTCATCGAGGACACTTTGTCCATGGATGAGCTGCTGAGAAGCCGCTCGTTCTCAAGAGATACCAATGCCGACCAAATATAGACAGCGTACTTTTCACAGATGACAAGTACCCAGATCTTCTTGAATTTGTCATGACGCAAGTTACGCTGGAACCGAAACGGTTCTAGCGTTGGCTATTAAGGTATGTCCGAAGCTGACTTCGGAGGCGCTATCAGATCAAGTGTATACGCGCCTACACTTGATCCGTTGTTTACTTCATTATTCAATATTCATTTACCTCTTTAGAACTTAATTCCAATGGTACGTAGGGACTTATGCCTTCAAAAAGCTTGGGGACTTATTCCCCTAAGTTAATTGAGAGTTAAAAAAAACTTATTAATTTTGGGGAGTATGCTCCCCAACTGCCTCGAGCTGTGGTTGCGCAACCCAGCGGATCCCCTACGATCGACTCTTCAGACTGTCTACCGGAATTTTTGGGCGAAAACGGTACCTTTATCGATGAATGATGAATGAAGTTGGTCAAAGAGCGAGAACATTGGACGAGTAGCCGCGTGAATACGAAATGTGAAGATGCAATATTTCGAGATTTACAGATAAAAGCTTCTTCATTTCTTACGATTTTTTGTCTAAGCAAGTATCCTTGTTCTGATCCGCCCGGTCGAACTTTGGCGCTGCCTGTGCTTGCGCACAGCCGTCGTAATCAAAGCCCACAGTGTGGCGGGTCGTCACACTGAGGTTTGTGCAGTCGCGCTAACGACCGAACCAAAAGTGCGGCCATCGCATTCACTCGTAGGATTGAACACGATGGTGAATGCTCCAAGAAATTCATCAGATGACCCTTTGTTAAACGAGAGACAGGCATCGTCGCCACTTATTGGTGCTAATTAATGCATGGCTCGTACTTTTTTAAGCCATGACAAACGAAAATTGACATCAAATTTGTCATCTGTATCCAGTAAGATGAAATCATCATCGCCCTGTTACCCCGAAACGTGTGTTAGACACCAACTACACGTTTCCTTACTGTTACTTGCGCCTAATGCTAGGCGCACTATCATCGTCCTTAGGGGTACTTTGAGCGTAAAACTCGAGGCTACGATCTTTTAGCGAATAATGTTGACCTATGCCTCACAATTCAATATGGAAATTAAAAGCAATAAATTATCAACTTGATTTCCAAGATGATAGGTTAACCTCATCACCAGTGGAAGTTACACACAATGCTTGTGCTTTAGAAGCAACTTTCGTCCAGAGACTTACAAATTCACTTGACGTTGCTGGATCAGTAGGATGCTGCGCACCTACTGATTCCGACCGTTTTTTGACGGTCTACCTTGCCGTTGTGATTTTGCAATTTACGTCAGATTCGTGGCCTCGCTATTTTAAATGGGAGGTCAATCATTTCACTCAGTGTTTCTTGGCACTAGTGCGGGGCAATCCATTCACAGACGTAGTGCCCTGTATTTTGACAACGGTTGCATCATTGCCATTGTTCGTAACTTCCAAGAGCGAGGTTTCCGCTCTCTACATGCGATAGGTGATAGGTTCTGCGCCTTCGACTTCTTGTCGTCTCCGTGGACGGTAAGCACCAGAGTGAACGAAAGCCTGCCTTACGCTGAAGTCCTCTTGTTCCGCTATTAAGATAGCTTGGTCTAGCGTCTCGAGTTCTTGACGGTACAGGTAGACCTTGACGAGACCGTCAGCAGAACCCTTGATGAATACAGCGGTCTATTTTTTATTTTTAAACGGGGCTAGAACGTCTGGTCACTAGCTTACAGGAAATGCTTGAAGAAGCCTCCAGCCCAAGTATTAGGTATCAAGTAAAGTTAAACTCCTGCTCGTAACGAACATTTTTTAGTCGTACTAAAACGACCGTGGTTCCGCCTTTCGGGGAAAAACTCACTTTCAGATAATTTATCATTAGACCATATTGGGTCGTTAGGCCCCCAGTACGGCCCAATACTAAATTGTTACGCTGTGCCCGATAGCGGGCACAGCACCTGCCTTCACATGTAATCGTTCATTTTGTCTGTGTTTATACTGTAATGTGGCCCATTACATCACCCCTTTCTAAAAACAGCACATAGTAATTATGAGTGCTCGACTGTCGAAACTCTAACAGTCACGACCGAAGAAAACGATGACGGAGCGCATGACCAACAAATCCACAGCACTTCCGAGCACCACCAGCGGGAGTGCAACCATCTACGTGGTGGATGCTGTTCGACTTGTCCAAAGCTTTCTTTCCGGATTCACTTGCAACAATGCGGGACTTGTTTCGGCGTTCCCGCGGTTTACGTGAAAAGAGTCTTGAGATCGTTGCGGACACCGCTTTGCAAAGTTCCTGGTGCACATTCGTTCGGCGTTGGAATCGAATGCTCGAGGACAGAAGGAGCTTTCCACAATAGCTATCCAATCGGGAGGGCGGCCTTCGCATCGATCACTCAATTGACGTATTACGCGAAAAGGTATGCGAGAACGCTTGGAACGAGGACCGAGTCTGCTACGTCGAAGCCAACGAGAAATATCACTCTTGCGGCTCGGTGCCACGTCCATCTCGCGACGAATGGCAGAAACACATCACTAAGTATCCGCTCATCGAACACGAGCAAGACTGGATCGGTAAGTACGAGCGCTGTCTGTACGAACGGCAGACTGCAGTTATTTGGATGGGCTTCGCTGGCGTCTACACTCTCGGCAGCGGAGCAAATCTCCGGTAATGTCCAGGGCTGAGCAGCGACACATTCGTCTGCCCATTCAGTTGCGCGTTTCTCGTCAAGGTTTCGTTCTCGTGGTCGTGGTGATACACGTTTACCACAAATTTCTCGTTCTCGCCATCGTTTCATTCTTATTGCTGTGATCACGTCTGCGGTCGCATTAAGGTTTTCCGACTTCGTTGATTCACATGCCTGGACGACGTCCGGAACGTCGCGGAGAAGCGAGGAATGCGGCCCCCACGTATCCTGCTTGGGTGGAATAGAGATCCACGGTTCACGGCGAAGTTCTAGCTATCCGTGTTCTGATCTCTCGGAACACGGCAACCCAAACCAGCGTAAAGCGATACTTGCGCGACGTTCCAACCGCGCGCGTGAGCGGACGGTGCTTCACGGAAAGGGTCCTCGTGACCCACAATATAATCAGGCAAACCTGACCTTCCGCATCCACAAGCGGTGGCGGTCCCTAGCTATGATAACGCTGGCGTCCTGGTGCCTAGGACGATATTGATGAGGCTGTAAAACAAGATTGCCGACGCTCAGCTAGAAGCTGAGGCTGTTCTTTAGCATGTTACACAGGCGGAGAGGACCGCGATTGAGATCCGGCAGTCGAACCGTGAAGTGCTCGAACGGGTTAGGAACCTGGAATGCCAAAGTCTCGGTCATGCGCAGACGAGATGGGTAAAGGTGTTTGCGCAGATATATTGGCATTATTTAGCTATTAAACACATGGGCTATCCGCTGGCCTCCCGTAGCCTTCTTCAGCCAGAATATTGGACTTAAATTTGGCGCGGTACTCTCGGGCAAATGACTCGCCTTCCCCTGCGGCCCTTGAAGAATTCGTCAATAGCCTCGAAATGTCACGCCCCCTTCCGCGTAAACGATAACGTGGAGACATTTTAAGGCTGAATTCTGGATGCTTGTGTCCCCTTCGTGCTTTGAGTCGAAACGCGAAGCTGACGAACCGCAGCCAGGAGATGCACCCCTTCCTTTAGGCACTAGGATGTAAGAACTGTGTAAATATATGTAAGCACATACATACAGATCTTCTAATCTACTGACTTAACTTTAATATATATAAAACTATGTATAGCGAGTCTTGCGCACCGCTCATTCTTGCGTCTAGCAGCGATTGGTGAGGTTGATTTAAACATAAATTAATTAGCGGATAGAACTGTCATCTTATTGCTACAATAACATCGTGTACGGTAATATTGAGAATGTTATGCAAAACTGGTATATGATGATATTTTAGACTTTTTGATATTTTACAAAAATTTGTGCTTATTATTTCTCTTATAGAGAATAATATTATGAAACGGAACAAATTGTTAAACGCAGCCCCGATCCTCTCAAGTAGGTCTTCGACATCACGGGGGCAACCTTGTCTACCAGTCGCCTTTCACAAGGTATGGCAAACCGAAAGCGCAGCATGCGAGCTGTCCTATTATCTCGACTATTTCTTCCTCGCAAAATACGGAGCGTAAACATTGTTGACACCGACTCAGTGCCGGCAGCGACTGGAGCGTCATACTGAGAAACAAATCTGCCGAACACCGTAGAATTTATTGCTATATGCCTTCAAAATTGCTTGGCCATCAAACAGTGCAAGCGGCTTTATCGCAAGCAGATCCTATCGTAACTAGTAGTATACGTCCACTCGCTTAGAGTTGAAGTGAATTCTTATATACGTGGGCAGAAGTTTATGACTGCCCACATTTGTCACTAAGTATTTAGTTAAATTACAGTAGACAGTAGGACTAGTACGCAAGCTTTGAATACAACACGTTTTATCTTCCATTTTCTATCAAAATTCCGTTTCTGTCGGTCCACTGCATCAGCGATGAAATCTTACACGAAACGGGCCGCTGCTCCTCGAGCCAGCCGAATTATCCAGCTGTCTCGGTGTTTTTTTTTTTTCAATGGATCCGGTGCGCACTGCGGAGATTTAATTTTCATTGTAGTGAGAGCACCATCGTTTCCACTAATATTATTGTTTTCGGTGCTAAGTATATCAGCATCATATTCGTCAAAGTCAGCAGTAACCATACCGCTATTACTGAGTCTGTCTTCTTCAGTGTAGATTAATTAACATTGATATCTTCCGCAATGACTGTTGAGTTATTGCGTGGTAAGTAAAGACAAGATTGGCTCGAGCAAGCCCACCTTTAAACTAGAATCACTCTTTAACATGGTGGGTATACGTGGATGGCCTAAGCCATTCACAAAGAACGGTGAAGGCTATATTGTTGCATGTTACAAAGTATAATGGACAAATTCTTTCATGGGCAAGAACTCACTTCAACTCTAAACGAGTGGACGTATCCTCGAATATATATACAAAACTGATAGACCCAGGTTAGAGTCTAAACGTGTCAGGCTAGACGTTTTAACTCATCCTTCAATGATGCATGCCGACAGCTCGTTATAAAGGGTTTGATTCAAGCGCTTGTTTGTCAATTGAAGAACAGCATCTTTGCTTTGTCTTCTAATTGATCGATGCAACGACTGTTGACCGTCGTCTGCAAATCACGTCGAGCAATCACCTTCATGCTTCAAGTCCATCGAAAAATTTACAAATGTCGCGACAGTGATCATGTCGGCGAAGGCTCAGGCCCGACGAATAAGTCGGACTCGATTTATTCTCTTCCTTTTACATTAATGGATCCATATGGTTAGCAGCGCTTTCTAGTCGAGCCTTTTTTCTTAACCACCGCGAGTGAAAGGAATTCAAACGAGTTATCTTATTCGATTGTGAGAATATGAACCCTCGCTTGATGAATGGAAGTCTCGCTCTCAACGAATGAAAGATGTTCGGAATCTCGTCGAACAGCACGATGAGATCCTTCCTTTGGTCAACAAGGATCATCAAGGAAGAGCACTCCGCGCTCTCGTCAAAAGTTGTAAACTATCAATCCCTTCGCGCATACTAGAAGCGAGGCACATCTTCCAATGAAGATCCTTTAAGTCCGTCTTCGTAGGGGTATGTCTACGCCAGCAGGGACACGAGTCCTCCTGCGAGTGGAAAGGTAAACCAGCCTCTCGAGACAAACAGTGCAACTTGTAGCTTGCACCGACATCAGATCTCTTCTCACACCAGGCACGTATCGTGACGAGTTTGTCAAGCTAGGCCTCACGGCCTACGCTTTTACATTCTTTATTTATGCTCCTAAGCCTTAAAAAGGATTTTACATTTTTGACACCATAGCCCCTTCTTCAAAGTTGCCCTTTCGTCGGTGGATCACAATGTAAACCACACCCATGTGGTGGGTCTAATTACTTTATTTAAGTAATTGACCATCCGCTTAATTACACAAAGTGTACCTAACGGGTACTGTGTAACATCAGGGCAACTTTAACCCGTTACATATACAATCCGTTTCCTTGTTACTTTAAGAATAACTCAACCACTAGATCTATATCTAGTGGTTGCGCATATTACCCATAATAAATTGAATTTTAGTGATATTACCTTTTTAAATAAAAAGTGTGTTTGTTTACCTATAATGTGAACGGTACACTACGACTTATTTTACGAACAACTTATACAATAATAACTGTAATAGTTAAAATCGATAAATTTATCCATATCGACGTCCTGTAGTTTTACCGATCCAAACTGTCGGATAAATTGCCACTTAAGTTCCTAGTCGATTATAGGGCGTCGAATAATTTTATCTGACGCCAATCGCTAAGATCACAGACTCAAATTAATTGAGCGCGATATTCAAGCGATTGGCGTCAAATAAAAATATTCGACACCACATGAACGGTTAACTAACTTTTCCATCAAACTGTTGACACCGAGTTTCGATCTTCGCTCTCATTTCCTCTTTCACATTTGGTGCCAAACAGCTGTCATTGCGGTTGTCGTTTTACACACCTTGTCTTATAACATCTAAGCGCGAGTCACCCACTCTTATTTCCTTCTTCGAAGACGATGACTACGTAAACCAACCACGATAGTCGCACTCCGTCTAATAGAAAGATGAGTACTTTCATCCTAGCACGCTTCGGCGGGATGACGAATCCCGTCGATCTCTCCACTCTGGTGCTTCCGTTGCACGTGCCGCTGTGGATCCTAACAGCACTGAGGCCGACAATTGATTAATTATGACTTCTATCGTTTGGAAGCGTCGTGAAACTTTATGACCTCGAGCATGGCGCTAAAAAAATTTAACCTTGTGTATGTGATGCACATTAGTGCATTCACTAGGAGAGATGACGACTAGCGTCATCCATTACGCGAGGTATCTAGATAGATACGCTCACAATACATATTAGTGTTATCTACCGAGACAATTTTTTTATAATTGGTTAAAGTAGGTATTTATATTTAATGCAAATATATATATTAGTCTAAAAAAATACTTCCTACTTGGTAAGTGCGCACGAAGAGTCGGATCACCGCTCCCGTGACGATGTTTACCAGAGTACTTAGTCCACTTAGTCCGTTGATATGGATGCTAAGGCGCCCACCACAACTACTTCACGGCACATGAGAGTAGACGGTCGATCCTCTTCCTCGCTGTGCTAGGGTGTGTGCTTAAGTAGAGCGTACTGCCCGCCTACATTGGTAGCACTTAAAATCCCTTACACGTTCTGCATCTCTGCGTGGGCACGTAAGGATGAGCTTCAATATCGATCGGGCTCATTTCCACCACCTCTCCGTACATCATCGGGAGGTGACAGGGCACGCGGCGCAAGGACTTTGTGAACAAGCCCTGGCCAGGCTCTTGGGCAATCCTCCTGAGCAACATGTTGCTCAGTTGGAGTAGTTTGAAGCATTCGTGCTCGGACAGCGGAGACACTAGTCCGAGGCGTAGAGCCATGCTGCGGCGGAGTCCGTCACTCAGACTCAGTATGAGCTGAGGCGTGAGCAGGCTCGGAGCGGGCCTCTGAACAGGACCGTTGAGATGCTTTCTGCCCGGCCGCATCAGCCGAGGCCCAATCGGATGGACCCGCCTAAGTTCGATGGAACTGCCGCGCACATGATTGTCCACTAGCTTTTAGCCATGGTGCAATGCGGTGTCCCGCAGATCATTAAGGACGACAGCTTGATGGTGTCGTACGCGATGTCGCACCTGCGCGGTAAGGCCTCAGAGTGGGCTTACTCGGCGCTTACGGAAGACGTTAAGGCGTTCCGTACATGATTGATTTTTAAGACATAGATTCGCGCCATGTAACAGCCGCCGAACAACGATGCGTTGCTTCAGGCGCGCTTCTTTAAAACACGACAGACGAGGCGATCTTTGCCATAGTATGTGCCGGGGATGCGCTCGCTGCCGGCATTTATTACCGTAGGTCCGATTCCGGAGACATTAAGGTGCCTTGGCCCTTCGCGACAGGCTTTATTCATAAAGGTGCCGTCGACGATGGAAGAGACAATCTAAATTGCCTTAGTTGCGGAGTGTCCTACAACAGTGCCTCGGTGACAGCTTGGTATAACCCGTCGGCCGAGAAAACAGATGCCACTCCGATTGAGTTGGGCAATGCAGACGTTGTCAGCTTTAAATGCGGCAAGACGGCGTTGGCCGCGTCATTTCTTATTAGTCCGAGCTTTTAAAGTCGCAGAACTGAATTACCCCGTGCATGACAAAGAGCTACTTTCAATAAAGTATGCTCTTGTTAAGTTTCGAGTGCACCTAGGGCACCGAACCATTTGTGGTTCGTACGGATCACGTATCACTGCGTAGCGCAATAAACTCACCGCACCTCTCGCCTAGAATGGCAAAATGGCTCACATTCTTCTCTGAATTTAATTTTAAAGTTTAAGATAGCCGGGTAAGTCAAATGGCTTGGCTGACGCATTATCGATCAGACCAGACTTCGAGGTAAGACACCAGAAAAGTGTGTCTAATGCTAAATCGCAATTTCAGCCGTCAACGTTGGCAGCCATGAAGGCATACCACGTGACGAGCTCATTGGTTTCTGAGATAAAAGAGAGCTACAGTCATGACGACTACTGTCACCTGCTGTTGGATCACTTCGGTGGACGAAAGGTTTCCCTTCCGTTGCACCTGAAAGCTAAGCTCAATCGCTTTAGCTACAGCGATGGCCTGTTATGGCATCAGCTGTCACCTTGTGATCCCTTGAGAATCTATGTGCCTCATGACACAGATCTCAAG
>NC_090616.1:1013020-1018660 GCF_004359215.1 Bremia lactucae | reverse complement strand
ATGGGCGATTGCATCAAGCTTTGCTTGATACCTTCAAACGAACGCTGACAATCAGCGTTCCATAACCATTTCTCGTCTTTTTTCAAGAGACGAGAGAGATGAACTGTCATCTCTGCATAATTGCGAGAGTACTTGTGCAAGTACGCCGCTAAACCACGGAACTTTCTAAGTCCCTTGACATCGACTGGAACTGGCCAGTCGGTGATTGCCTTGATCTTTTCGGGATCAGTGCGCACGCCTTGTTTACCGACGATGCACCCAAGAAGTGGTATTTCGCTTGCAGCAAATATGCACTTCTTCAGATTTGCGTACGATTATGCTTTCGCATAAGTATAAGAACCTGACGAATGTGAGTTTTACGAGCTTTCACGTCCGTCTTACCGTCCATGGTCCGGCTATTGACGAATACATCGGTCTCAACAGATTTGCTACACATCTGTTGAATGTTGCAGGGGCGTTGCTACGCCCCTGTGGCACTACTAGCCATTCCCAGAGCATCCCACTGGGATTGCTCACCGCTGTGTACGGGATGTCCCGTTCACGCATAAGGATCTGATAAATTCCATCCATCCGATTTATAGACGAAAAGATGGTAATCTTAGACATACTATCTATGATGAAGACTTTCCTAAGTGTCGGCGTTTGAGCCGGTATCGTTGCAGAATTCAGTTTATTGAATGCGCGCACTATCCGCCACTCTCCTGTGGCCTTTCGCACACAGAAGGTCGCAGAGCTATGTTGGGAGGTTGACTCCCTTACATGGCCCGCTGTTAATCTATCGATAAAAAATTATTGATCGCAAGTACTTGTTCATGAGGCAGTGGCTACTGCTTCATGACACAGTACTTCGAGCCCGATTTGAGCTCGATCTCATGTAGAATGCCTTTATCCTTAGACAAATAGCATAATGGCTACACCAATACATCCATGAATTCAAGAAATTCTATTTAAAGGAATTGCCTCCAAAGACTACCAGCATTCAGATAATATTAATTAACAACCTTCAAGGGACAATTTCATCCAACGATAAACCCCTAGAAACCGTTCGTTCTCTGCAAAAATTACCGCTGACAGAATATCGGTTACGTATTCGTCCTCTGTGACGAGTACGCAGATCTGCTTGGTTCTACCACTATGCAGATCTCTCAAGAACCGCTTGGGTTCTAGGGTAATAATTAAGTTATCTCGGAAGTTTACTTTGGAGGCGCATACAGATCAAGAGTATAAACGCCTACTTTTGATCCGTTATTAACCAAGACATTCAATGTCTCCGTTATTGCGTATAACCCCTGTTTCATCGGCTGCCGAGGGAATAATCCCTCGGGATGCTGAAGTCAAATTACTTCAGTACTCA
The DNA here is from genome assembly GCF_004359215.1 of Bremia lactucae. Classification (NCBI taxonomy): domain Eukaryota; phylum Oomycota; class Peronosporomycetes; order Peronosporales; family Peronosporaceae; genus Bremia; species Bremia lactucae. The sequence goes on along the minus strand of NC_090616.1, from coordinate 1,017,306 downwards.
CTTTTAGAGATGATTTCTCCTCAAGTACGAGGGGAATTTATCTCAACGTCTTCCGACTCTGATTGCACTATCACAGTCGGGACCTCTACGGTCGACTTTCTACTCCAACTAGGATCATCGTGTTGTCCAATATGCACAGCCGGTATACTCCTTAAACGTCGCCCGATAGGCGTTCATTCATGTCTCAATCCACTCGACTGATTCGAGAGGTGGACCTTCGGCGCTGCCTGTGCATTCGCAAAGCCACCGGCAGCTGACTCCACAGGGTGATAAGTAATCACACTGTGTCTTCTACAGTCGTACTAACGACCATACCACAAGTAAGGCCATCGCACTCACTCGTAGTACACCCCCACGCTTGTGACACTCCAAAACGGTCGACTGATGGCCATCTGATGAACAAGTGGCAGACATCCTTACGGATCGATGCTACCAGCTGATTCTTGGCTCATATTTTCTAAGGCCAAGATAAAACTAGAATAACATCAAATTTGTCATCCTAATCCATTACGATGAAATTATCATCGTCCTGTAAAACTGTTAACGTGTAGTAAATTTTACTACGCGTTTCATCGCTGTTATCGCTGCGCCTCTTGCTACACGAACCGTCATAATCGTTAAAGGGATGTCGCGCTCAACAAATTTGAGCCTACGACCCTCTAGCGACTGGCGACGAATAAAATTATTCGACGCATCACAGTCCACTAGAGCTATAAGTGACAAATCATTTGTCACGCTGAGCTTCAAGGCGATGAGGAATATATATCATCGCCAGGTGCAGAGACACATAATGATTGTATGTCTGAAGCGACTTTTTTAGTGAAGAGGTTGCTGGATCAGTAGGGCGTTGCGCCCTACTGACCCCGACCATTTTTTGGCAGCCCGCCTCGCTGTTGCGATTTCGCAACAACGTCGGACCCTCGACTGTTGCCATTTTTGGCATTCGGTCCATAACTACGCTCAGTACCTTTCGGTACTGGGCGTGGGGCACTATACTCATGAGCGTAATGTCCTAACTTATGGCAGCGATTGCATTTCTACAATCGTGTATTTTCGAAAGCGTGGTTACTCGCTTTCAACATGAGAGAGGTCCATAGGTTTTGGACCTCCAAGCTCCTGTCGTCTTGGAGGACGATACGATGGCGAACTAGCTTGAGGCTGTCTTAAGCTAAAGTACACCTGTTCCGCAACGAATATTGCTTCTTCAAGCGCATACATTTCCAAGCGGAACAGGTGGGTCTTTACGGGACCATCCATAAGACCTTGCAGAAACACCGCAATTATTGCGTGTTCATGAATTGGGTTGCTCGTGATACAACTCGCTAGGAGTCGTATGTGCTGGGCATAAGCGTGAACATCATGCTTGCTTTGCTTGAGTTTTAGGAGCTCCGATCGAGCCCTGAACTCAGTCCTAGGCGGTACAAACGTCTCTTTGAGCTGGGCTTTAGGAGCCTCTAGTGACCCAAAGACATATGGGTCGCGCAACTTCAGGCCCAATGCCCAAGTTTTTACATGACTGCCAAATTTGACTGAGCAAATGCGACTTGAAGTTGCTCGTCGATGATGTGACGTGCCCTTATAGCATCGTCCACCTCGACGAACCATCGTAAGAGGGAGTCATCTTCAACTCCCCTATACTTAGAGATGTCTGTCTATAAGGTCTCGGGACAACGCGTGTAAGTCAGTCATTCCAGGTTCAGGGGTCTGTCCCTGTTGTAACCTCAACAGTTCTGCCTCTTGGGAGCCTTGCTGATTTAAGCAAGGCTACTTTCTCCTTCGCCTCGTCAAGTTCATGTTGTATAAACTTGGCGATGGCTGAATGGAGAGCGTCTCTGTCCAAAGCGGACAGCATGGCCAAGATGGCATCGCTCCCTACAGTCGAAATTATTCGTTCGACCGCACTCCCTTCTATGTCACTTAGAAAGGAGTAGCTATCACACGATTCGTGATGCGTATTTCCATTATCATCTAAAAGTCCATGTTAGGTGATGGAAATGTGGTCCTTGGACGGACTACAAAGTTCTACCAGGTGTAACGGGGCACTCCCGACTTATACTGCTTCAGTACAATATCACTCACACTACTTCAGCGCGAGTGGTGCCTCACGTCATTTCACGTACACTAGTACGTGCAGAAGAAGACTCTCTTTAAAACTCTTGCTTATAATAGGGTTTAAAAATAACTATATTTAATATAATTATGTTCTTCTGCTTCTATCTTTTTAACACTAACTTAACTATATATAGTATTACAAAGCATGTAAAAAGTCGTATCTGTCTCTCTCTTTGTGCGCCAACAGCGCTTACTGGACTGCAAAGCAAGAAGATATAATGGCCTATATCTGCCAATGGATGAGGTTTCTAAGTATTACTACGTAAAGTAAATAGACTCCATATATTATCTACCTTTTAGATGATATATTAATCAACGACCTTTAAGTGTTAGTTTTTATATAACGATACACCCCGTAAAAGACAACGCTTAACAGCTTTGAACACCAAGTATATTTATCCTGGTTCGCATGTTCAGCTCTACGATGCACGACCATGATGTAAGGTGTCATTTGAGTGAGAACTCAACAACATTTCGTGAATTGTACTCATTCTTGTTTGCAACTTCAGCTCTACAATGAGTCACTATACATTGTTTGATATGAATATATAAATGTCAGTCCTTAAGAAGGAATCAGTACGAAAAAAACTAAAAAAATATTACTGTTTTACTTTCTCATATATAAAGCACTTCTTAGTTTTGACTTGTTGCTAAGCGATCGCTTAGCAACATAAAAATTTCTTTGCTTGCCTTGTACGTGAGATTATCGAATGTAAATTATCTACACTATTATCATTGTCGAGTAGCTATTGCTGAAGCAATACTAGCAAAAGGTACCCAATTTCATGGACCCTTTTGGTAAATTTTGAGTTTATCCGCGTAAGAGCACAAAGTCGTCTAATACGCAATATCACTTGTTGGATGGCGGCATCGGAAGTCGATTCGCACTGGACGAGCTTCATTATCATACGGTAACTGTTGCTGTACTACAAACGATTTAAGTAGCCACTTGGTTCTACGAACGTCTAAATATCTTGTTGCTGTCACGAGCCAAAGCTCGTGAATGAGCACGCTTAATCTGAGTAAAGCATGGCAAGTTGACCTGGCCAAAATGAAGAAGACTGCCATGGGAGCTTTTTATCAGATGGCGAATCGTAGTTATAAATTTGCGTAACAATATTAGACTTAAAAACTACCGGTTCACGTGAGCAGGTAATTCTGTAAGAACATATCAAAATATACCTGTCACAAAAGGTATATGATTTATTTTGTTTAGTATACCGGTCGATAGTGCCCGGCTCATGGCAATTTTTAAGTAAAGGAGAAACGTAAGAAGCGAGTCTTGATAATCTGCAAAAAGAACATAGTACTGGATAACGCGCTATATTACGTGTCCTGACTGTCGTAAATGTCGGAAGTGCTACATCAGGAATTTGGTAGGGAGACATTCCTAACCTCACTTCGCGCCACTGTAGCTGTAATGGGTTGTACCGTTCCAAAAGTATAATTTCCCACCTATTAATATAATAGTACATATTTTTCCTAGAAGAGGAATCAAATAAAGAAGTAAAAATAATATCTTTGTTAATTTTACTTCATAATTCCAATATTTTCAAATTTAGTAATATTGATGCAATAAGACATTAGCTCTATTGATTGGTCGATTAAAGTAGAAATCAACCCCGTCAATCGTTACAAGACACGATTAGGCGTTGCGCAAGGAGGTGCATTGTATTAGTAGTTACCAATATATCATAGTCAGTAGACAGAAGATCGTAATGAAATAAACATTTATATTTATACAGTATTCATTTTCGCTAATTTTAAGTTTTTAAAATTACCTTGAGTGGCTAAGACCTCTTAGCTACTTAGAACCTTCCTCGGCACGTCGTGTACGTAAGGAAATCGAGCCAACCCTACCTTCACTGTAATTATTGTTGGTTCACTAGTACTGCTATCAGTAGTAGCAAAGGGTAGTAGGCACTATACCACTAAAGCCCATAAGCTTTTGTTTTCTTAAGAAATAATGCTGTCTCTTTAATTTAGAGAGATAAACAGCAAGTATAAAATTAAAAGTAATGACTGTTGAGATATCTAGAAATAAACATTGTGAGATTCCATATACAACGCTTTAGATGTCAACGAAAACCTCTTACTGCAATCCTTCAATGGCTAATGTTGACGGCCTAGATCCAAAGCAGTGATATAAAATCAAATCATCTCAAGAAGAGGCT
>NC_090616.1:1005429-1013010 GCF_004359215.1 Bremia lactucae | reverse complement strand
TGTCGGAAGTGCTACATCAGGAATTTGGTAGGGAGACATTCCTAACCTCACTTCGCGCCACTGTAGCTGTAATGGGTTGTACCGTTCCAAAAGTATAATTTCTCACCTATTATTATAATTATACATATTTTTCCTATTAGAGGAATCAAATAAAGAAGTACAAATTAATATCTTTGTTAATTTTACTTCATAATTCCAATATTTTCAAATTTAGTCATATTGATGCAATAAGACATTAGCTCTATTGATTGGTCGATTAAAGTATAATCAACCCCGTCAATCGTTACAAGACACGATTAGGCGTTGCGCAAGGAGGTGCATTGTATTGATAGGTACCAATATATCATAGTCAGTAGACAGAAGATTGTAATGAAATAAACATAAAATATTTATACAGTATTCATTTTCTCTAATTTTAAGTTTTTAAAATTACCTTTAGTGGCTAAGACCTCTTAGCTACTTAGAACCTTCCTCGGCACGTCGTGTACGTAAGGAAATCGAGCCAACCCTACCTTCACTGTAATTAGTGTTGGTTCACTAGTACTGCTATCAGTAGTAGCAAAGGGTAGGTCCTTTATCCTGACGGACAAATAGGATTCGCGATCGTATTAGCAAAGCCTGGCTTAGAGGTAAAGACGCGCAAATAAATTGCTGTTTCAGCGTGTCCTAGCTGGAGATTGCGACGTCTATAGACGTGTTACATGTAAGATCTTACTTTCTATATCTACATCGAGCTTGGAGATGGCTAGGACAATTCGCTATTGCTCTGTTTGGAGCACGACAGAAGTCATGGCCATCCCGTTCTTTTCGATCCATGAAAAAAGAGTTTCCTCTTTTTGCCCTCATATGTCTATATATTCCCACAAGACGGAAATACTTAGGCTTCAGATCAGACACGGGGATGTACCGAGTCGGCATATAGCCGTTCAGTCTTGCGTCAACAAGACTGAAAGGCTAGATGAATAATGAGAGGAAAATAAACTTTCCTCAAAGAAATAAGCTGTATCAAGACTCAGGCGCAGATAGATCACGAGAGCAACTAGGTGCAGCGAAGCCGATTCTTTCCTGCTTTCATAGAAAGACTTTTAGAATTAAAGTCACTTAGTCTTTATAGAGCTAATAAGGTAACAACTTCTCGAGTTTTACATACTCTTAGAGCTAAATGATCTTTAGTTCAAGGAATTCAGGTCGTGGAGCCAAGCTGCAGCTAGTGCCTGAGTGTGTGTACCTTAGCAATGCTTAGTACTCTCAAAGATCAAAGTGGAAGCCTTAATTGGCACGTCAAGCTGCTTAAATCCAAAAGGAAACTGAATTTTATTCCCTGTTCCCTCATTACTAAAAACAACAATTCCTACAACATCAGTAATGTTTACAATTTCATATCTTACCCTGACTACTTTAAGATAAATTTCGGTCACAGATCTCTATCGGTTAACTGCCATGCGATATATCCATAGTAAATGGTGTTATTGTGATAAAACATTTTAAAGCTAAAATAGGGTAATTTACGAATAACGGGAATTGTATCACATCAATAAAAAAACCAGACGAAGTGTATCCTAGTACAGGTTGTTTACTACGAAGGCTACAACAAGAGCTTGGGAAATATGAAATATTAGCGATAAAGTCAAAGTGAAGATGTGTCAAGCTATAATTAGACTAGTGTCATTTGCTATTTTGCTAGCACTTCTAGACAGTATTTTGCACCTGGACACAAGCGCTGCTATTTCGCTGATGTCGCGCACGGAGACATGTAAGAATACCCGATCCTGAGGAACTAGAGGAGCACACGTGAGGAAGTAGCGCTTACATGATTTTATCAAGGCCCGAGATATCTGCAAATTCCACTTCTACGTAAAAAGGGTGAATCTACAGCTGCCACTTAGCTTAGATTAAATGTAGCCGTTCACAAAATAGGTGGCTTTTCCATAACACTTGCTGCGAAATATGGCAATCTCTTCCCTAGTACGCATCATTCTGACATATCGGATCATTTCTCTTGACCTTGTTGAAGATTAATGTGTTCATGGAAGCGTTGCGCTTTATGCATATGCGTGTATAGAGGATCGTATGACAAGAATTATACGGAGTATTTGAGTGTGGAAATATCGTGTGTTGTGGCTCAGTCGGGTAAGCCATGGCGGTGCATTCCATTTGTCACCGGCTCGATACCCGGCATCGACAAAAAGTAAAACCTTCGGGAACTGGTGTTTGGGGTTCACCAGCACTGTACCGCCAGACAGTGACGTCCCCCATTTTATGGTAGTCCACATATGTAAGAAAGGGCGCAGCGAACGATAGGAAAGAATTAACGGTAAGATAAAGTTAACGGTAAGATTAAGATAAACTCAAAAATATAACTTACTTTCCGGATTGCAATTTCGACCGTAAGCCCATCTTCAAGCTCATAGCGTAGCGTAATTCAACAGGTTATGAGCCCAAGCAACGGCTCCGGCTTCAAGATTTAGCCTTTTGACGGCTTAAACTACGTGCTATGGAGCTACAAGATGAAGATGTACCTCATGTCCAAGGGGTTGTGGGGAGCTGTCTTCGGTGTAGACGCTCCGAATGCAGTAAAGGAGCAGCAATTGCACGCCGCGATCGTGCTGAATCTGAGTGACGCGCAGTTGATGCACATTATCGACGCGACGACGACGAGAGAGGCGTGGGGAAGGCTGGTGAAGTTTCATCGCACACAAGACATGGCGAATCGACTTTGGCTTAAGAAGAAGTTTACGTCGTTTAAGTATACAGCTTCAAGCATCAGTGGTCACGTGACATAGCTTGAAGATCAATTGATGAAGATGAATAGGTAACTGTGGGCCAAGTGAAGAGACGTATTTGCGGTGATGCTAAGGACGAGAGCTTAGTGCAGGCGTTTCGCATGTCGGTGTCAAGTTTTAATTTCAGCGACCTCGTAAGCAAGTCTATTGCTGAGGAAGTGCGGCACAAGGACACGGCACGTGTAGAAGAAGCAACGGCTCGTTACACAAGCAAGAAAAACGGCAAGCAGCACCCGAAGAAGCAGCAAGAACGGCGTGCTAAGAAACTTGCGGGAGCGTGTTCTAAGTGTGGCAAGGTCGGCTTCTATGCCAAGGACTGCCGTTCAAGTCGTGGACCAAGAGAAACACGAGAAGGAGGACACGATCACTCCAACGTCGCATTTAATGCTAGCGAAGGGTCTGTCAGCGATTGCTGGGTTATGGACAGTGGCGCATCTGCACACATGTGCAAGGACCGAAAAGCTTTTGTGGAGTATGAGGAAGTGTGCCAGGCGCGCAGTATATCAAGCGCGAAGAGTAATGTCAAGCTCAAGGTCATCGGTCACGGAACGGCGAAGCTGCGCGTTTGGACCGAACATGCATGAATCGACGCTCGCCTCGAAAACACTCTCAATGTCGAAGATCTGTCAAAGAATTTATTCTCGCTTACGGCTGCATCAGCGCGAGGAATGACAGTAGAGATCACGCGCAACGAGTGCGTCGTGAAGCGGGGCGGGACACCAGTTGCCACTGGAAGGAAACAGGGCTTCCTGATGTACCTCAACGTCGAGGCTGGTGCGGACTGTCACGTAGCCGCCTACGAAAGCGAGCTATGGCACAGAAGACTGCACCACGCATCATACGGGACAATTAATGATATGATCAAGGACGGAAGGATCAAAGGCGCGAAAATGAAGACCGACGTCGTGTGTGACGTATGCACAACGACCAAGCAAGTGCGCAAGTCATTCAAGGCAAGCGAGGAAGACAAGCGACTCAGGGAGAGCGCGCGTTTTGACAACATCGTGTGCTCCGACGTACTTGGACCAATCACTCCAGCTTCAAGATCTGGCTTCAAGTACATTGTGAGTTTCATCATGATGGAGAGCCGGTACGTGACGGTTTATCCGTTGCGAAAGAAAAGTGAAATCATGATCGCATTCGCAAGGTTTTATCGGGAGATGAAGATAGCAACTGAGACTAAGATCAAGGTCATTCGAAGTGACAACGGTGGCGAGTACCGAAACGCGGCAATGGACAGCTTCTGCAAAGAGAAGTTCATCAAGCAAGAAAACACAGTTCCATATAATCCTGAGCAGAACGGCATGGCAGAGCGCATGAATCGAACTCTGGTAGAGATGACGCGCTGTATGCTTAAGGACAGCGGTCTCGACAAGTCTTAATGGTGCGAAGCTTTAATTACAGCAGCAGACGTTCGGAACGTGGTTCCAAACTCGTCGAACAAGAAGTCAAGTCCGTACGAGATGTTGTTTAAGCGAAAGCCGCGCATCGATCATATGCGCGTGTTTGGTTCGCAACGCTACGCGCATGTTACAAAGGAGAAACGAAAGAAGCTGGACGATTCGGGCGTGAAGTTTATTTTCTTGGTTACGCAAAGGATCACAAGGCGTACCGATTTCTTGACGCGGATGATGGCTCTATCATAATTTAAAGAAGCGTGACATTTGCTGATCATTCCATTTCGAAGACAGTGGAAAGGGAAGACGAGTGAATTATCGACATCATTGAAGATGAAGAGAACTTAGAGACGCCGACACTTGACGACAATGGTTTGGAAGTTCCAGCAAATGATGAAAGGCTTTGGACTCCGCCACTTTGAGCTTGCCGTGATCCGATTCGTGGTAGCCAAAACGAGTCCAGTGTTCAAGGTCAGGTTCTCACTCGAGCATCAAGCACGCCCGGAAGAGACGGCGAAGAAGAGTGGATGATGCGACCAATTAGAAAGAAGCGCGGTGTGGTGCACTACGAACAAGAGTTTTACAACTTACGTCGCGGTCACTTAACTTGGACGATTTTGAAGAAGAGACTCGTTTTATTGCTTTGTTGCAGATTGTGATGGAGACCAAGCTTCAAGCTACGAAGAAGTATTACAAAGTAAGAACAAGAAGCAGTGGCTGGAAGCGATGAAGAGTGTGATGCAGTCACTAAACGAACACAGCACATGGCCGTTAGTGGATATGCCACCGAACAAGAAGGCTGTTGGCTGTAAGTGGGTATTTCGGATCAAGCGCGATCCAAGTGGTAATATTGTCAAGTTTAAGGCACGATTAGTTGCGAAAGGATTCACGCAACGACCTGGATCGATTTTGTCGAGACTTTTGCGCCAGTGGCACGCAAAGCGTCAATCAATACGGTGTTGGCATTGCAGCAGTTGAAGACTTGGAGGCAGAAAACGTCGATGTTGATACCGCATTCTTGTATAGAGAAGTTGATGAGGAGATCTACGTGGACTAATTCGACGGTTTTGAAGATTCGATGAAGAAGTGCTTGCTGCAGAAAGCGCTGTATGGAACCAAGCAAGCGGCGCGGCAGTGGAATAGCAAACTGAATCAGCATTTGGAGAACCAAGGATTCAAAGCACTTCAGCAGATCCTTGTGTGCTTATTCGATAGTCAAGCGGCGAATACAGCATCATTCTAATCTACGTGGACGACCTAATGTTGTTCGGCAAGACTAAGGAGAACATTATGGACATTAAGAGTGCGCTTAAGCTGAGTTCAGCATCAAGGAGCTTGGGGATCTCAAGTACTGCTTAGGAATCGAGATTCACCGCAAGCGCGATGAACACTTGATCAAGATGAACCAGAAGGCATACATCAGGCGACTCTCGGAAAAGTATGGAATTGAGAATTGCAAGGACGTGCACACACCAGCGGACAACAACTCGAAACTGGTGAAGATGCCTGAAGAGGAAGCGTTTGTACCGAGATTTCCGTATCGCGAACTGGTGGGTGCATTAATGTACATAGCGACTTGTACACGACCAGACATCGCGCATGCGGTTGGCGAAGTTGCCAAGTTCTGCGAGCGCTACGGGAAGTCACACAGGGTGGCGGCCAAGCGAATTCTCAAATACTTGAAGACAACTGAAGATATCAGCATTGAATTTAGTGGCGTTAACAAGGGAGAGATTATTGGTTTGCAGACGCAAACTGGGCAAGCGACTTAGACACGCGGCGTTCAACAAAAGGATACGTTTTTTTTTAAACGGTGGCACGATCTCATGGAAATTCAAGCGACAGCCAACCGTTGCGACATCAAGCACGGAAGCAGAGTACATGAGTCTATACAGCGCAACTCAAGAGGCAGTCTGGCTTCGAAATCTGATAAAGGACTTGGAGTACAAGACTGATACGGCGACCACGATCTTTCAAGACAAGCAAGGATGTATTGCGCTTGCCAAGAATCCTGTCTACCATTCGCGCACGAAGCACATCGACATCAAGTTTCATTTCTTGCGTGAGAAGGTGGTGAGTGGGGTAATTGCAGTGGAGTTTAGGCCAACTGAAGAAATGATCGCGGACGGGTTAACCAAGGCTCTTTTAAGAGGCAAGCACACCACGTTTATCATGGGACTCGGCATGGCAGCATAAAGGCATCACCTTGAGTGCACGTCAATGGAGAGTGTTGAAGATTGACGTGTTCATCGAAAGTGTTGCGCTTTATGCATATTCGTGTATAGGGAATCGTATGGCAAGAATTATACGGAGAATTTGAGTGTGGAAAAAATCGTGTGTTGTGGCTCAGTCGGGTCAGGCATGGCGGTGCATCCCATAGGTCACCGGCTCGATACCCGACATCGACAAAAAGTAAAACCTTCGGGAACTGGTGTTTGGGGTTCACCAGCACTGTACCGCCAGACAGTGACGTCCCCCATTTTATGGTAGTCCACATATGTGGGAAAGGGCGCAGCGAACGATAGGAAAGAATTACCGGAAAGATAAAGTTAACGGTAAGATTAAGATAAACTCAAAAATATAACTTACTTTCCGGATTGCAATCTCGACCGTAAGCCCATCTTCAAGCTCATAGCGTAACGTAATTCAACACTTGAAGCGTCCACAGGCGTGCGACATTTAAGGAGTATATCGGTTGCCCAAAAGGGACACCACGATGATCCTGTGTCGAGTAGAGAGTCAAGTGTAGAGGACCCGACTGTAATAGCGCAATCACACTCGGAAGACGTTGAGGGAAAAAGTCCACACGTAGTTAGGGAAATCCCCTCAAATATTTAATGCTGAATGACTAGACTTCAAGATCCCAAGGGATTTTTTTAATCCCTTGGCAGCCTGTGGATAAATCCCAGGAACAGAGCAAGACATTAAATGTCTTGGTTAATAAAAGTTCAAGAGTAGGCGCTTAAACTCTTCATCTGTATGCGCCTCCGAAGTTGACTTCGGAGATAACTCAAATACCAACCCTGGAACTTAAGCGGTTCTTGAAAGATCTGCATGGTGGTAAAATCAAGCAGATCTGCGTACTCGTCACAGAGGACAATTCCGTAACCGACATTCGGTCAGCGGTAACTTTTGCAGAGTACGAACATGTTCTTAGTAGCTCATCGATGGACGAAAGTGTCCTCGATGTTAAGACACGGATTGAGAGATATACTACTCAATCCTGGGAGTCACTCAAAACAAATCCTTCATACAAAGAATTAGTTGAATTCAGGGATGTATATCCTGAAGCAGTTCCATGCGAGTTGCCTAAGGATAAAGGCACACGACATGAGATCGAGCTCAAACCGGGTTCGAAGTACTGTGTCATGAAGCAGTGGCCACTGCCTCGTGAACAAGTA
>NC_090616.1:980466-1003347 GCF_004359215.1 Bremia lactucae | reverse complement strand
AGATTCACGGCGGAGTTCTGGCAATCCGTGTTCCGATCTCTCGGAACACGGCTGACTATGTCAACATCCGATCACCCAGAAACGGATGGTCAAACAGAACGCGTAAATCGCGTCCTCGAAGAGATACTTCGAGGTTACGTCCAATCGTATCCGAATTGGAGCGAGTTTTTACCGATGGTCGAATTCGCCATCAATAATTCGGTGCATGCGTCTACAACGCATACACCGTTCTTCGTGAATGGCTTACGCCACCCTCGCATACCCACCCAATTAGAGGGATCCTCTAGTTTAAGGGGGGGGGTGGACTCGCACGAGCTAAACCATTTTTGGCTCATACTCATCACGCGTCGAAGTTAACAACGACGCTAGTGATGTCGATGTCGAACACATCGACATCGAAGATGAGAAAGATCTCATGGCAGTGCGTAAAAAGTGTACTTAAATAGACAAAACAAATGAGTCAGCAGAAGAATTTCTGCTAACTCGAGAATCAATAATCCATTTCGTTCAGGATTTCATTGCTAACGCAGTGGATCGTCAGAAACGGAATGCAGACAAACATGGAAGAGCAAATGTTCATTCATTTAAAATTAATGATCTAGTGCTACTCTCTACGGTAAACCTACGTAAGCGTATAGTCACTAATGTGGATAGCAGTAAACTACTACCCAAGTACATTGAACCTTTCCGTGCACTGCATCGCAGTGGCAATGCGTACACAATATAATCGCTACGTAGGATAAGAACGCATCCTAAGTTTGACGTTGGTCGGCTCCGCCCATACCATCAGTAAGCGGCTTCTTCCGAGGACGGATCTGACCACCCTTTATAAGAATCCCAAAAGATTCTTGTGATCGCGAACCAGATTCTCATGTTGAACCTGAAGTTTCTCATGCCGGTTCCGAATATCCTCGAAACTACGATCACCTGACGACAGCTCATTGCGAACAGCATGATATTTCCGTTCGTTCTCAAACATGGAGTACGCACTCTTCGAACGATCTTCCATCCGCTCGATGTGGTGAGCCTGCACCGTCTGCTCTTACGAGCGACGCTTGCCGCGCTTGTGGTCAAGTCCCTCCTCCAAATCATGGAGGAAGTGATCCATTTTGTCGATCCCCGACATTAGATCCGACATTCGGTTCGGATCTAATTTTCCCTCCTCCACAACAAGCATTGGTGGATTCCCACGGTGATCAACGTTTCCTTGTGGAACGTATTCAGAAACACCGTGATGTGAAGGGGCACCGAACGAGTTTTCTTGTTCGCTGGCGTGGTTATCCACCTTCGCATGACAGCTGGGAACCTCGTTCCCAGCTGGTTGCTGACGTTGAGGGCCTCGTCCGTCAGTATGACGAGACCCACCCGATGGTTCAGAAGGCCCATCGGAAAACACGCGCCCCTGGCGCCTGTAAATCGATTGCAAAACGTCAATCGCGTCACGCATCTCAATAGAGATGCGAGCCCTTCCCCAGGGCGAAGAAAGGGAATAGACATCCCCTTTTACCCTCTTCGAGTTGTCTACACAATACGGACAGGGATCACTACACGTGAGGCATGGAAGCCCAGCCGCACGCGACAACCGATGCAATTTATACTTTGCACCGGTTGGAGTTCTTTTCTCAAATTTAACGCGATACGCGTCAAGTTTTTGAAGCCAGGCTCCGCGTACAATGTCGTTGACATTGCGAATGAACGCACTCCAAGCTTGCATAAGCGAGACTTTATCTCGCTTATTATTGCCACTAAACCATCGATGCTTAAGAAAAGCATCGAGATAGAAATCTTCCTCAGCGCGAAAGTTCTTCGCGCTGGGATCAAGGCCATGTAGCTTTGTCGCAATATATAAAGGGTATTTTTTGGGAGGAGTAGTTTCTCCAGACAAGCTATTGATCAGCCGTTCTGGCAAAAGCCACGGCTTCTTTACAGGGGCGAGATGAAACATTTTACTGTCCCTACTCCCTGAGTGGTACCGCTGAAGCAGAGGTACCACAAGAACTTTTCTTACGATGGCTTACGCCATCGTCATCACCTTGCACAGAAACACGTGCAGGTGACCGTACGGGAGACGGAACGGGCGACGAGGAATCATCCTCATCGTCGGATCCAAATAGACTATTAACTCGTCTATCAGAATGAGTCCTCTCATTCGAAGGCTCATAGTCAGCCGCCTGACGTCTATTAGGCGACTCTTCCATTCTCCCCGAGTCGGCCATTTCGTCCGACTTGCATTCTTAGTCGACCTCCAAAGAGGGGTCGTATTCACGTGGTGAATCATCACGTGCACTCGCAACATCTATTGTTGTGCGAGTGGAAGATACTACGGCAGATGTTCCGTCTGCCGCAAGAGATAACAGTGCGTCACCCGCTGCTGCACGAACCCCAGTCGAAGGCGCAGCACTATCAACACCCCGCATGAGTTGATTCTTCATGCGATGGAATTTAAAATGATGGATCTGATTAATCAACATCATTTAAAAAAATAAGTGGTCACTATGTGACCACTTTATCCAATGACCGTCATAGTGATTGTCGTTTAAGGGAGGGGTGATGTAACGGGGTGTATCGTTACTTGAAATTAACACTTAAAGTTGTTAAATAATATTATTATTAAAAAGGTAGATAATATTTGGAGGATAATACTTTATATAGTAATGTTCAGAATTCTTATCGATAAATAGGTATAGACCATTATATCTATTTCTTCCGCAGACTAATCAGCTGTAGAGATAAACAAAAGAGAGATACAGATACGATAAGATAAGATAAGAATTCAATTGCATGTTTAGTATTAGATTATAATTAAGTTAGCATTTACAAGATAGATAGAACAGATACTTAATTATATATTGATACAGTTTTCATTTAACCCTCTTTAAGCTAATTACCTTAAAGAGAAGTCTTCCTCTGCACGTACTTAGTGTACGTGAAATAACGAAAGGCACAACACGCAACTGAAGCAGTGCGAAGTGGACTTGTACTGAAACAGTACAAGTCGTAGTGCCCCGTTACACTGGACGTATTTGATGCAAAATCCTAAATTATTAGCCCCCTGGCAGCGGCTTGAACTTCACCACGCTTCTCATTATTGCAAAACGATATTAGCTGCAATCGTCAACAGACTTTCTCTTTATATCAATCGTATCGCTCGACGTGTAATGAAATTCACTTCGGTTTGTAAACCGTTAATTTGGTAAAATTCCCATTATGGATAAAACTTCCTTTTCGTAATATTAAAATTGATATTCTCACTAAATACCATTTACTATAGGTATATCGCGTGGCAGCCAACCGATAAAGATCCGTGGCCAAAATCTATCTTAAAGCTATCAGGGTAAGATTTCAGGATTTCAACCATTACCAAAATTCAGTTTCCTTTTTGATGTAAACAGCTTGTCATGCCTATTTGAGGCTTCCACTTTGAACTGTGAGAGTTCTAAGCATTCATAAGGTACACACACTCAGGCACTAGCAGCCGCTTGGCTCTACGAACACTAAGTCCCTTGGACTAAGGATCATTAAGCTCTACGAGCTTGTAGAACTCAAGAAGTTGTAACCTTATTAGATCCAGAGATACTTAGTGACTCTTGATTCTAGAAGTCTTCAATGAAATAAGGAGTGAGTTGGCTTCGCTACACCTAGAAGCTCCCGTGATCAATCTACGCTTGAGTCTTTATAAGACGTATCATGGATTATTTCCCACTCATAATGCATCAAGCCTCTCTGTAAGACTGAAAGGCTACATGCATTTTAAGCTACCCTTTTGTGACAGGTCCACGTTCACTTGGTGGCACTCAAGCCGACTCGGTACATCCCCGTGTCTGATCTCAATTCTAAGGATTGCTTTCTTGTGTGACCATAAAGCCATATGAGGGCAAAAGAAAAAAATCTATTTTCTTGGATCAAAGAGCTCAGGAATACCATGACCTCAGCCGTGCTCCAAACATAGCAATAACGAGTGGCTCTAGCCATGTTGGTGTAGAGCTAAAGACTAGGCGCTTACATGTAACGAGTTTATAGAAGTACAAATCCAGCTTGTTAGTCGCTAAGGCGACTATTAAGGCGCTAATAAGCCATGGTCGATTTTAATTGACTCAGGAACGTCTTGCAATTATGCTCGATGTCGTTCCCTTGAAGAGAATAAGGAATATGCTGAGGTGCTCAAAGTACATGAAGGTGATATGATCCTTCATCGCTTACCATTTGGGACTCGATCCAACCTTTTTTAAAGTTCCATAGAAGTAAGGTATTTAAAAATTTGGACTTCGAAAGTATGAATCGCTGTCTTGTCCTTGACCTGGATTCGAGATATAATCTCATTTTTCGTATGGTATGGCTTGGACGCCATGAGCCATGTATTTGTTTGAGGTCTCTGACTCTAAGCGCAATACGCAATGTTCCGAGCGAAGCTTTGAAGAGTCATCAATTCACCTTTGCTAGGCTTAAAAAGCGCTATTGGCGCGAGCCACTGACTTGAGTCTGTCAGTACTGGACAGTAGAATATTTAAGCTAATTAACTCCAATGTTGTAACCATTTATCTTGAGCATGTCTCATTAGTTTTTAGCGGAAGGACACGTACTCCGTCGAGTGATATTCGTTGTGGTGACGGATCACTAAATGCTTAAATCATTGGGCTTAGGCTTAATTCATCAGATGCAAGTAGAGCGGCATGTTCAAAACTACTAAGCAAGGTTGGCCGAAATGGTAGTCAGTTGTAACACTGTTGACAGTTCGCCAATGCGCTCCGGGTTAGACCGTTTGATGCACTTGTCGTTACACGGATACGTTCCTCTGATGATGGATATGAGTCATGTAATTCCTGATCCTTTGTCGGATTTGAACTGGTTCTTTACAAAAAAAATTTAGATTATAGAACCTGTTAACTTGCAAACATAAAGTTTTATGCCTTTTTGAGGTGTAGTATCTCGACATCGAGACATCAGATTATATATAGGTGGGTGCGGCGAGACACGAAGCGTCTATGATGTCACAGGGTGGTACTAGCCAATAGTTTATACACTTGTCAGTAGTGTGACTGGTGACGTTGAGAGCGATGCTTATCCCATCGTTATGGGTTCTTTCGAGCTAGACGAAATGTCTGTGGATGAGGTTCGTTAGGTCTTTCAGGCTTGTAACTTATCTGTGATGGTGGGCATTCGACCAGATACTGAGTTAGACTCATCATCGAAAACCATCATAGCTCCTGGATAATGACGTCTTAAAGGGCACAAACGTGGCAACTAGTTCGCATAATGGATCGTCGATCCTTAAAGATTCTTCAGATCCATTTATTTCTTACTTAGAAATTTCAAGACGTAGTGTACCACAATCCACCATCTACTTTACCTCTTGATAAAGACGCACGTCATAAAATTGACTATATTCCTTGTATCAAATACTGTGTTACGCGACAGTGGCCATTACAAAAGGAACAGTGTGGCGTCATTGACGATTACTTCCACGCTAAGGACGAGGATGGAATGGTACACATGAGCAAATCTCCCCATTCGACTCCAATGTTTTGTGTCGACAAGCCAAATGGCAAGTGGCGCATTGTGCTAGCTTACAATAAGCTTATGCTGTTGCTATACAAGCACAGACACTTATTTCTAAGTAGTATAGTTTTCGGAACGATATGGTGAGGTGCGGCGTTATTCCGTTGAGATTCTCGTTGAGGAGAAAATTTTTTAGATTGACGCTATAACTATGATAAGCGCAACTTAAAAACGGAGGGGGGGGGTGATGATGTAATAAGGCAACCTATTACATAAGTAGCTTTAGTTTAATATCACAATTGTAATAGTAGGTATACTAAAGTATTCGATTAGCGGATACTGCGAGTCATTTAGTATCGGTCTATATTGTTAAGGTACCAGACCGAGCAATATTAACCAATGATACGTTGACCTATATCTGAGTGGTATCCAAACAATTTCTTTCTATGTACGGAATTAAAACTAAAAAAAACAGAAACAGCAGTAATTTTTCCTTATAAATAGAGTGCTTCCTCAAAGCTTCATAGTCTGAGACGCAAACGGGATCTCACCCCGTTACACTGCATCTGTGGGATTACAACAAAAGGTTATTATCGATAGATATCAAATATAAACCCGCACTTAAGCATGGGACAATTTTATGTTAGATTTCCAAAATTATTACTCCCAGGAGCTCGTGACATAGCTTTACACTGTTCATCCATGGCATAAGCCGAGCGGATTGAATCAGTGATTGGTGACGTCATAGTCATGACATGAGTGAGCTTATAATCTGGCCTGCAAGATAACGCATCAGCTAATACATTTTGCTTTAAGGCTCATTCTTTACCTCAAAACTTATTCTGGCAATGGAATGAAAGCCACCGGGTGATTCTCTGTGAGATATGAGGCGGCTTAATTAAAGACGTATAATCTGTGTAGATATCAAAAGGCTTAACGCCAAGCAGGTGTTCTTTAAATTTGACAAGAGTATACTTCGTAGCAAGCAGCTCTTTGTCATGCAATGCTTGTTTTTTTCTGCAATTTTAAGTTGCATGGACTCGAACGCGTTGACGTGTTCTCGTCCATTTTCATCTATTTGTAACAGCGCGTTGCTTATGGCGAATCCAGATGCGTCACAGGCGACGCTGAGAGGCTGATTAGGATCAGGCCGAGCTAAATTCGGAGCAGGGATTCGATATATTGCAGCTTTAAAAGAGTCGTTTTATGTGCTAGTCCAGCACCAAATTGCATCCTTAATAAGTATATTGGATAATGGCCGAGCCATATCAGCGTAATCTTCGCACTACTTGTTTAAGTAGTTTGCAAAGCCAAGCCACTTACACAAGTCTTTCTGGTCTTGCAGAACTGGCCAATCTATTATGGCTTTTACTTAAGCAGGATTGCTCTTAGGCCTCAATTGTAATGGGCCCTTCCGTTACATGATACTTATCTTCCTTATACAAGTTACTTAAGTAGACCTAGCGTGTGAAGCACGTCGCAGGTTTCTACGTAATTGAAGAGGAGCCTGACCCATTACTAGCCAGTACGATGTCGGCACCCAGATGAAAGACTCCCATGAGGTCGGGGAGTATGTTCATACTTCGGGTTTTAAAGTTAAATTTTACATATATTACAGACTTACTTAACGCTACCGAATAACAGTAATCCATTAAGGCACTCTTCGTGCGATTTCGCGTAACGAGAGGGAAAGCTACTGGTAACTCATGCACCGATGACGCGCTGCAACAATCTTAATGTTAGTTTGTCAGACGCTGGAATGCCAGTCGACGTGAAGAATATCCTTCACGTCTTGGGTAGAATATCGCGAGGGCAGACGTGGCGAGCACGCTATTGGCGATTTACACCGCCGCATCTGTTGCATAACACGTGAGGAGTGGCGCATGTGCTACGTCCACATCCGCGAGGGTTGTTTAGTGTGTAACATGCGCGTACCGCGTTCAATCCAGCAAGAGTGGGTCAACTTATTCTGCGCAAGGGAATGACCCAATTTATTTAAACGTGGATCGCTCGCTACGAGAGAAGACTTAGAAGCTTCAAGTGTCGAAGCTTCGTCGGACCCGCGAGAGCAAATTACAGACGCCGTGGTTGTGGAGGCAGTTCCCACCTGCTGCCAAATGGTCACCGCGATCGCTTACGTAGTCGCAAATCACGGCCATATTATCCATCTTTTCCCGAAGCTCGCAACAGATTTCGGAGTCGCTCGGCCGATCGTCGCCGCTTGAATATAGCAGCTCGCAAGCGCCACTGCTCGCGAGATCTTGGGTGGGAGCACCATCATCGGAAGGCACGAGCTACTGGACGCTCGGGTATTGGCGAGAGTGCTTGTGATCGCAAGCTGCTGCGACTGCGGCCGCTGAACGGACTCGACGGGAGAAATAGAGTCTAACCGAGCGTCTTCGTCTACTTGAGCCTGTTGCGTTCAAAGGAACTCAGCAGAGCGAGACTGCATGTGCGCAGGCTGGACTGGGACCCAGTCATTGTCAGCGTCGTCTTCAAAGGATATCGGATTTTGAGCCGGCGCAGAAGATCGGAGAAAGTTCGATGGGATGTCCGCCGGTAGAATTCTATGTCGGGTCCAACGCATAGGCGTAGGGATATCTAGCGTGTAAGCATTACCGTGAGCGTTTATTACCTTGAACGGGCAAAGTCTTCATGCTCCAGCGAGGTCGCTGGAGTCATCTGTGACTCCTCAGTCTCATCTCGAATGTGGTTATTTTAAGAATTACCAGGTGCTACCAGGTGTAACGGGGTGAGAGCCCGTAACCGTCTTACACTATAAGCTTTGACAAAGCGTTCTATTTATAACGGAAAATCATCTCTGTTTGTGTTTTTTTTTTATTTCGTAAGAGTACGAAATGTTTCCCTTGGTCTTAGGTACCATTCAAATATAGGGCGACTAATAATTTCTAGTACTATTGGGTCTGGCACATCAATAATAGCCCGATAATAAATAACCCGCAGTTTTCGCTAATCAAAGACTGCGGCAAACTAGTTATGTAATTATATATTTGGGCTAAAGCTACTTTTGCAATAGATTGTGATTACATGCAGCGGATCCTCTGCGCATCGTTGTCCCTATTGCTGAATTACCAAAGTTTTGAATCTTCTATGTCGATATGATACTGTTTTTCGCGGTCGTCTTGGCAGAGATAAGATCTACGGCTCCCAGAGCCAGAATTACTGGTGGCTCAGACTCTACAAATGGCTGCACACCAATGTTCGCACATGTAAAATATACCAACGGGCGCCTCATGCAACTGCCCAGCTTGCCAGTTTGCCCGTACCGACTAGATTGATGGGAGTCTATCAGTATGATTTTGTGTTTGGTCTGTCAATATATTCCAGTGGCAACACGCATTGGGGTCTTTGTTGACCGACCGAGCAAAATGGCTCAGCGGCTGTGTTGGATACTGTTGACGGTGAAAGTTTAGAAAAGCTACTTCCTGGACACGTGTCGACAACACGGTTTGCCAGTGGCAACTGTCTCCTGTGGAGATAAATGTCTTACGTGTACGTAGTAAAAGTTAATTATTCGGGTGCTTGGAACCGGATTCAATATGCCACAGCAAATAATCCGCAGACCGATGGTCAGATTTAACGTAGTAGTCGCGTATGGAAGACGTTCACTCCAGTGCGTCCCAGTGTTATTACCATATCAGTTTGGTTTTCTGATAAATAATGTAGGCGGGCACGTCGTAATGCGGCCACGCTCAAGTGAGATAAATTAATAACAATAGTTTTTGTGAAAGTTACAAGTATTGGCCCGTGACCCCTCGGAGGCGCTCTCCTATACCAAGCGGTGTGAATAAATAGTACAATGAGCTTTTGCTTTTAAAAGGCCTCGGCCCGGTTACGAGCTCACTCCTCCTTACGGATCGCTCTTTTTTCATAATATTGGTTGGGTTCGTTTTAATGTGGAGATCTAGGCCCAGTGTCATGTTGATTGCGGTCAAAGCGTCCGCGACACCGCCCAAACCACTGCACCAGATACGGGTATTGATTATTGCGACGACGTGGCTTCAGAAGTCGCTCCACGTGAAACTAAAGGTTTTTTTGCTCATCGAGAAACGCAGGGGTGGCGAAATACCGGTGGAAGTCCTTATTGCTTTAAAGAACGAGGTGTAGCTTCTTCGAAAGAACATTGCTTGAGCGGACAGCCTACTCGTTGTGGTTCAAACCCGTCTTTAGGCATTGGACCGTCAACAACCTCGTTTATGGGTTCAGTTGGACATTCTGATGAGGATACTGTAATCTACTAGACAGCCGTTCGTCCAAGGTTCCCGATACGGCCAAATCGAGCAAACGTGGATTACGGTGTGTGTGCCTAGCTGGGGCAACCAGGGTTTCTTTTTAAGAGCGACCCGCAACGTTTTGCGGTCCCTCTCACTTTGAGTAATGTTAACTTTTAAGCTAACATTCTTCTTGAAGTCATCTGTACGATCACTTCGTTCCTAAATGTGCATTTTTGCATTACCAGTTTGATTATTCGGACCCGAGTCATCACAAGACGATACAAATCAAGAAAGCCCTATGAACTAAACATATTGGGATCAATACTTGATCTGTCTCATCAGAGTCTACTGGTTAGAGGGAATCAGCCTCGGACGAACCAGAGGCCACTATAGTTGTTCTCGAGTCGGACAATGACGCCTTCTCGTTAGACAACTCCAACCAAAGCAGTAGGCGAGATATTTATCGCGGTAGACGCCTGAGTGTCTACTGCCCGCTACGGATGTCAAGCCTGAAACATTTTTGAAGACCTACCTCGTAAGGACCCCGCATTTTTCGCGCAAGATGGGTGCGTCTATCTCTTCATGGGCTTTCTATTTTTAAAGCAACCGAAAGCGGTCTCGAGGGTAAGGGAAAGCCTCTTCTTGAGATGATTTGATTTTATATCACTGCTTTAGATCTAGGCCGTCAACATTAGCCATGGAAGGATTGCAGTAAGAGGTTTTCGTTGACATCTAAAGCGTTGTATATGCGATCTCACAATGTTTATTTCTAGATGTCTCAACAGTCATTACTTTTAATTTTATACTTGCTGTTTATCTTTCTAAATTAAAGAGACATCATTATTTCTTAAGAAAACAAAAGCTTGCGGGCTTTAGTGGTATAGTGCCTACTGGGCGACTATGTCCAGGCGTTGAGAACTCTTAAAGATATTGCTATGCAGCAATATCTTTACACCTTTATCAAAAGGCTTAATACGAGCGTGGCCAGTAGAGACGTTTATTGATCCCACCCACTAATTTTTAAGTGGCAGTTGACATTGCGTTAAATGCCGCGCTAGATTAAAAGTCATCTCGCGTCGATACGCAGGGGCATCAAAGAAGCTCTGCGAGCAAATTTTGGTTCATATAACAGACCAAAGCCCATGGACCTCAGCCCCGCTAAGAAAGAAGAAACCAAGCTTCAAATTGTAGAACAGCAAAGAAACAATTACAGATAATTCATGTGCGGGAGCACTAAGAGCTAGCGCCCGGCTTGTCTGTTGCATATGCGCGCAAAGATCAATCGAGCACTAACTTCACTCATATCAGAAAGCTGGTTAGGTGCGGGAAATCGTCAATACCCAGGTGGGGGGCCATATCAGGGAAGACCTTGCCTCTGTGGTTTGGTTACATGCCCGGCTAGTTAATTGGTTAGGCGACTGTTAAGGAATTAAAAGGCCATGGTCGATTTTGATTGACTCAGGAACGTCTTGCAATTATGCTCGATGTCGTTCCCTTGATGGGAATCAGCGATATGCCGAGGCGCTCAAAGTACATGAAGGTGATATGATCTTGTTCCTTCGGCAACGGCCATTGCCTGGTCTTCGTTGCTAGGGTGATTCGAGTCGCTTATTTATATAAAGCCTTCCATCAGGGTTTGAGGGAGATGGATAACATAATTAACGATGTCATGTCGAATGGCTGAACTTGGCGCTTGTTTCGCTGATTGAAGCACCGGAGTTCACGTTGGAGGGTATGGAATGACTTTACAGTTCGGGCTCGGATGATGCGTCACGACCCCACGACGCCCGTGAAAGACGAGGTGACACCACGCAAGAGTCTCTCGGGTCCACGTAAACGTCACCCAAAGAAGAAATTGACGTCGCGCAGGTCGTTTTCTGATTGCTTCTCCCCGCTATAAGAACGCTCCAGGTCTTCGCGTCACGGCAGTGCCGTTTCGACCGCTTCTATGTCGCAATTCTAGCAGGCAATTGATCGTTTCTCCGTTGCATTGCCCATCCGATGCGAATGGCTCTTGTATACTCAAGGTTCTTCTTCCTACAACTCGCTCGCTCCGACACCATCACGATTTATTCGAAATCCAATATTCAGTCCGGAAATACATGCTGTAATGCGCGGAGAACACAAGCGACAGGCCATTGAACGGGCTTGTTGGACCCAATGGGTGATAGAAGCGGCCGAGAACGAGCGAGCTCGCCGTCTGGACGTATTGAAACAGCTATAATGTGAAGAAAAAGAGGAAATTCAACGCAGTCGTCAATGGGCGATTGCAACGATTGAGAAAAAACAAGCTGCAATAACGCGGGAACTGTTTCTGGATGATATAAAAAATACGCAATGGTTTCAATCGATGGTTTGATGGTTTCCGGAAGCCTATGAAGTCGTGCACCCCAGTAGCTGGTTCGGCTGCACGTATAGCTGCATGTTGAAAGACTTAGAATCGCATGAGGACCGAGGGTTATATATGGTGGCTTTTTGCTTGGGAATTTACAACGATTGTATGCAGAGCAGCCAGCAAGGATGCAAGTGGTATTACATGAGAATATTGCGGAGTTTAATACGTATCATAAGCGCAAAGCGCGAGAGAAACGGGTATGGATGCAACAGGCTATTGTCATGGTGAGTACGGAAAATCCAAGCGGTCTGGAACCAATGCGTGCAAGCGGAAGGGTACAGATAGTTGGCAACGCGGTTACCTGAAGAAGCAAGCGACCTGGATCTCGATGTAAATTAGCGCAACTGAAGAATTCGAATTGTGTCAACAGTGCGTCAAGACACTTCCAGATCATTTGCACGACTTCGAGACATTTTTGGATGTAAATGCCATCACACGAGCGTCCATTCCATTGTTAGAAGTGGGTGGGTATCGTCACACTTTATGAATATGCGACACCAAGCGCTGTGAGATACGAGTTCTCTCAAGACGGATTAAAAATGAGCCTAATCAATATTGAGGCTCATCTTCACGTACACACGCAGCGATGCGGGTCGTGGGAAGGATTTGAAGGCTACAAAGTGTAGGCAGGCACGTCGTAATGCGGCCACGCTCTACTTAGACACACACCCTAGCACAGCGAGGGAGCGGTTTAACCTGCTTCTCTTGCGTGCAGTGAGGTAGTTGTGGTGGGCGCGTTAGATAAAATGTAGCAAAGATTTTGAATTTTTCACAATTGCTTTGCTTGGTGTGTCTCCGGTTATTTTGATTCAGGACTCGCTACAGCCTGATAACATCGGCATATCCTGTTTCCGCGTTACTCAAGATTCTGAGTTTTTTACGACTTCTTAAGCTTTGTGACAGCTTTGATTGAACGAGGATGCGTCATGGCCATAGTCAAAACGACAAAAGATGGCAAACACGCTTCACATATGGGCTCAGCGTCTGTCTCCTCCTAAATCAGAGGAAGGCTTTAAGACTCACAGAGTCTCTTAGTGCTATAGAACTAACAAGAACTAGAAACTCAGAGAGTTGTACAAGCTATTCAAGCTTAATAAATCCTAGCTCAAGGAATATAGGGGTTCGTAGAACTAAGTGACAACCTGTGTCCGAGAGTATGTACCTAAGGAAGGCTTCTATCTCTCACAGATCAATGCGCAAGCCTTAGGAATACACGAGATGCCTTAAGATCAAAAGGAAAACTGCACTTTATTTAATGATTTAATCTAAAACGTTACCCTAGCTAATTTAAAATAGATTTTGGCCGCCAGATTTATATCTGGCGCGACAACATTTGTTAAGCATAACAAATAAGATTTTAGTAAATAACTAATTTAGAATAGGATAAAAGGGTATTTTACCCACGAAGTAAGTGTACCACAACAACGGTTCTCCAACCAATGTGTGCCCTATTACACCCTCCCCCATCAGACTGTTGAAACCGAGTGACAATATTCGCTTCATTTCCTCTTTGAGTTCGGAAGATAAACAGCTGACCTTTGGTTGTGTTTTGCATTCCTTTGTCCCATGACAATCAAGCGTGAGTCACAGACTCGTAGCTCCTTCCTCGACGATGAGGGAATGGTGGACTTTGAATGTCACTCTCTATCAGAGGAAAAGGAGAAAGAGCGTCGCTCTTACCCGCCTTCTTCTCCGGATTAACGTCGATGGGCCCCGATTCCGTTCCTAGAACGTGGTGTTGCTGATGTCTTAACTGCATTGAGCAGGAGACAGGACCCTGAGTCCAACATTATTACGAATCCACTCGATGAAGAGCAAGAGCGGGCAGTTCTCATGAAACAAGCTCGTCTTGAAGCTACAAAAAAAACGAAACCTTAAGCTCATAGTAAGTACAGATTCATTCCGCTTAGCGCGGAAGAGCGTCTTAAAGAGATCGTGGGTCACAGCTTGGCCATTTGGATCTCTTGTTTCAGAGTGAGGATGCCGGAGGAGATCGCTGCTCGCGACGCTCTTCATGAGCGATACTTTACGCCGAAATTAATGGCGCGAAGCAGTATCTGACGCGAAGTCAATACCTGACGCGTTTACGTGATCAAGCCCGTGGGGCTTCGATGACCTCAATGAGGAAGACTCCGATCGTTTTGTTTCCAAACTTATCAAAAAGCGAAAACGACGCTTCGTTTGTGACCTGGGTACATCGGGCCTGCCGCCTCCACAATATTTGGAACATTCTAGAGTCTGCGGATGTGGCTGACGTTCGTTTGGAACGGAAGCTTTGCTTCGATTTCGCCAAGCTTAAGGCCAAAGGCCAGTTACGTCCGGCATTTATGCCGCAAAACGAGGATAGGCCTAGCCAATATTTCAGTGCTTCGTTTGATCGAGCACCATGGATCAAAGCCTCACAGAGGCTATAGATATACCTTTTCCCACTTCTAGTGGTGGGAAGCGTCGTTTGACGCAAGTTGACCCTGAGCTTGGCGCTCAAATACGTCAACGGCGTACGGGCAATCTTGCCGAAGAGGTACCTCAAACTCCCAAGATTTTTTAAAAGACCCCAGCCACTTCACCAGATACTAGTATTGGCCTATACGACGACGTCGCTTTAACATTGTTTCACACGAAACCTAAGGTTCCTTCGCACATCAAGCAGCGCGGGGGGGGGGCGAAATTTCGGCGGAAGATGCTTTGCTTCTTCGTGAGGTCGTTGCTCGGGTTGAGGGCTCTATTGAGGCGGTTCAGAACCGTGTTTTGAAGCTGAAGCATCAGCAGCCTCGTTAAGAAAGCCAGCTGGACATCCTGGTTAGGATGCAGCAATCTGCGGCACGACCGTCTGTCTTGGCACAAGCGCCTGTAAGGCCACGTGTGAAGGGTCCCGATATGGCTTAAGCAAGCCAACGTAGAACACTGGGTGTGTACGCAGCTTGCTAGGAAGGTTAAGCGTGCAAGCTAGGCCCTTCTTGGTCACGACCGTAAATGGTCCACTAAAGCGCGGGCGCAACTTGGTGTTGAGGACCGCAGGAACCAAGTGAGTAGGTAAATTTTTAGCGTTTAATAAAACTCGGTCTCCGACCATATAAGAATTAATATAGGTTCTGCTTTTGGCATCTGCTTGTTCATTTTGTTTGTCTTAGCTTTCAGCCATCGTATCACGTACATGTCTCAAGACACTAAATCGCGTCGCGAGAAACTCGTTTACTTGTTTCCGAACGGTAATAGGGCTGATGTCAGCAAGCCTATCGGCTAATTCTCTCTCACCGAGCCCTGAGCCACGCAGTGGTATCGTTAACGAAACGTGTGAGTGGGTGAGACCGTTGACATAGACCGGAGTATAGCCTGTAGAGGCATGTACAGTTTCATTTTACGCAAAATCCACCACTGGGAGCATTCAAGCCCAGCGCTTTGGTATCTGAGCACACACACTGCGTAAAACGTCTTCAATGACGCGATTGAAACGTTCAGTTTGACAATTGGTCTGCAGGTAGTCCGCAGTGGACATATCCAATCTAGTGCCAAGCACTCGTAAAATTGATTTCCAGAATATAACCGTGAAACGAGGGCCTCGATCAGAGATAATTTTTACTGACAAATCATGTTGTCGAAACACGCAATAGATGAGCAGCCTTGCTGTACGTCCACCATCAACGGTATCGGGCGCAGCCGCTAAGTAAGTCATTTTTCTCAATCGGTAGAAAAGACCACTATGCCGGAGTTACCGGCCAAATCTTTTGGTAGCCCATAAACAAAATCCATACTAATGAACTCTCAATACCCTGTGGGTTGTATTAGCGAAATCAATGAGGAAAAATCATCGTTTATGGACGTACAGCACGATAGTGCCCACTCCATGGCTCTACCTCCAAGCTTGTAAATGGCCATAGCCACCTTTTGCCGTTCTGTTAAGAACAAGGCGGAGTGAATGGACATTTCATCCAAGAAGGGAGGTTTTATCCCTCTCCTCCCTCAAATGTCTTTACATTAACAGCTAGAGGGCGAGCCTTCGGCTCTGAGTTACGTACAGAGATGTACCGGTTTGGCATAAAAATGCCGCAAGGTGATTTTGTACCTGGCGTTCAGGGAGGCTTTGTATCGCATAAAGGCTCTAAGCCTTGCATGCAGGACATCTGGTCCCTAAGAGATAATAAATTTTCACGCTTACAAGCCCAAGCAGAGTTTTCAGCTTGTCATATGCTGCGCGTTGCGATTCTGACAGTTTTGGAATCTCTTCCATTTTAGTGAAAGCTTAGTCTTATCAAGACTTAGGCGTAAATTGACTACGAGTGCTACCAGTTGAAGCGGAGCTACTCACTCCTGAAGTTAGAGGAAGACCTTTTGACTCAGAGTGTCTCTAACTTCTTTGTACTAATGGGATAAACAACTCAGGGAGTCGTACAAATTAGTAAAGCTTAATGAATCCTAGTTCAAGGCATTTCGGGGTTCGTAGAACCAAATGGCAACTAGTGCCGAAGAGTATGTACCTTGAAAAGGCATCTTAATCTAAACTTTACACTAGCTAATCTAAAGTGATTTCGGCCATCAAATTTATATTTGGCGGCACCAATAAAAAATGGGATTTTAGCAATTAACTATTTCAGAATAGAATAATAATCCTATCCATAAAGTAAATGTACCACAGCAACGGTTCTCCAATCGATGTGCGCCCCATTACACTGAACTTGACATTAGCCTCAAATTGTCTCTAAAAATCGGATAGAGAACATGTAGGACTGGTGATCTTGGTCAAGAAGTAGACGATTCTCTCACTCCTTGGATCGAACTATTGGGGGACGGGTGATGAGGGCTGCAGGTATTGCTTTATTTTTTTCAAACGTCTTTAGTGAAGTTGTAAAAGAGCACACATTGGTAAAAGAACCGTGTTTGTGATACAATTACTTTATAAGTAAAATAGCTTTTTATCATACTATGAAATGGATAATTAATAAAATCCCATTTTTTATTGGTGCCGCCAGATATAAATCTGACGGCTGAAATCAGTTTTTAAATTAGCTAGGGTAAAATTTAGATTAACTAATTTTATAAAGTTCAGTTTCCTTTTCGATCTTAAGGCAGTAAGTGCCTTTTTAAAGCTTGCGCATTGATCTGTAAGAGATAGATGCCTTTTTAAGGTACATACTCTTGGGCACTAGTTGCCATTTGGTTCTACGAACCCCGAAATGCCTTGAACTAGGATTCATTAAGCTTTAATAGCTTGGACGACTCCCTGAGTTGTTTATCCTATTAGTCCGAAGAACTAAGAGAGTCATTGAGTCGAAAAGTCTTCCTCTGACTTCGAAGCGAGGTAGCTCCGCTACACCTAGTAGCACTCGTAGTCAATCTTCGCCTGAGTATTTATAAGACTAAGCTTTCACTGAAATGGAAGAGTTTCTAGAGCTTTCAGAGGCGCAACGCGCAGCTTATGACAAACTCAAAACATTTTTTGGGCTCGAACACGTTGAATTTATTATCTCCCAGGGACGTCGTCGTGAGGGTCAATACCAGTATCTGGTGAAGTGGCAAGGGTACCCCTCTTCTGAAAACTCTTGGGAGTTCGAGGTGCCTCTTTGGCACGATTGTCCGGACACCGTTGACGTTTTTGGGCGCCAAGCTCAGGGTCAACTCGCGTCAAACGACGCTTCCCACCACTAAACGTGAGTATAGGTGGATCTATAGCCTCAGTGCGGCTTCGATCCATGGTTGTACGGTCAACCGAAGCACTGAATTATTGGCTAGGCCTTTCTTCGTTTTGTGGCATAAATGCCGAACGTAACTAGCCTTTAGCCTTTAAGCTTAGCTACATCGAAGCGAAGCATCCGTTCCAAACGAACAACAGCCCTACCGCAGACTCTCATATATTGCAAATTTCACGAAGGCGGTGGGCCTGGTTGACCCAGTTCTCAAATGAGACTTCGTTTTCACTTCTTTGTTTCGTTTGGATACAAAACGATCGGAATTTCCCTCATGGATATCACCGAAGCCCCACGGACTTGATCACGTAAGCGCAATATTGGCTCCGCGTCATTACCTTTGGCGTAAGGTATTGCTCATGAAGAGCGTCGCGAGCAGCGATCTCCTCCGGCGTCCTCGCCGGGTCACCGGAGATTCAGATGCCCAAGCTGTGACCCGCTATCTCTTTGAGAGGCTCGTCCGCACTAAGCGAAGTGAATCTATATTCCCTCTGAGCTTTAGCTTTCGCTATCTCGGCAGCTCGACGACGAGCTTTTCCTATATGAGGATTATCTTCTCTTGCTCTTCATCGAGCGGATTCGTAATGATGTCGGACTCAGGGTCACGTGTCCTGCTCGATACAGTTAAGACATCAGCGGCATCACGTTCTGGGAACGGATTCGGGGCCCGCCTGCGTTCATCCGGAGGAGAAGGCGTGAGAGAACGGCGCCCTTTCTCCTCCTCCTCCCCCCCTGATGGAAAGTGACTTTCACAGTTTACCATCCCCTCATCGTCGAGGAAGGTGCTCAGAGTCTGTGACTCACGCTTGATTGTCAATAGACAAAGGAATGGAAAACACAACCAAACGGTTAGCTGTTTAGGTTCCAACCTCAAAGAGGAAATGAAGCGAATGTTGTCACTCGGTGTCAACAGTCTGATGGGGGAGGGTGTAATGGGGCACACATCGGTTGAAGAACCGCTGTTGTGGTACATTTACTTTTATGGGTTAAATACCCTTTTATCTAATTTTAAAATAGTTAGTTACTTAAATCCCATTTACTATGGGTAATAAACGTGGTCGCCGCCAGACAAAAATCTGGCGGCCAAAATCTATTTTAATAAGCTAGGGTAAGTTTACTAGATTTAAATAACTAAATAAAGTGCAGTTCCATTTTGATCATAAAGCATTAAGTGCCTTTTTAAAGCTTGCGCATTGATCTGTAAGAGATAGATGCCTTTTTAAGGTACATACTCTTGGGCACTAGTTGCCATTTGGTTCTACGAACCCCGAAATGCCTTGAACTAGGTTTCATTAAGCTTTGTTAGTTTGGACGACTCCCTAAGTTGTTTATCCTATTAGTCCGAAGAATTAATAGAGTCATTGAGTCGAAAAGGCTTCCTCTGACTTCGAAGCGAGGTAGCTCCGCTACACCTAGTAGCACTCGTAGTCAATCTTCGCCTAAGTATTTATAAGACTAAGCTTTCACTGAATTGAAAGAGTTTCTAGAGCTTTCAGAGGCGCGACGCGCAGCTTATGACAAGCTCAAAACATTGTTTGGGCGTGAGCATGTAGAGTTCACCTCTGGTTCCTTATATCTTAGGGACCAGAGGTCCTGCATACAACGCTTGAAGCCTTCATGCGATATGAATCCTCCCTGAACGGCCAGGTACAAAATCGCCTTGCGGCATCTATGCCAAACCTGTACATCTCTGTTACCGATTCAGAGCCGAAATCTTGCCGTCTAGTTGTCAATGTAAAGACATTTAAGGGAAAAGAGGAAAAAAACCTCCATTCTTGGATTAAATGTCCATTGACTCACCTTGTATTTAACAGAACGGCAAATGGTTGCTATGGCCATTTTGAAGCTTTGAGGTAGAGCCATGGAGTAAACACTATCGTGCAGAACGTCCATATGCGACGCTTTTTCTAATGGAAACCGCTGAAACACCAAATGACCACCCTGTTTGCATCGCCTGATCAGGCTTTTCGCATCCGATCACGGGTCAGCGCGACTTGATAGGGTCAACGAACCCTAGAATACTATGCCCAGGAGTTGAGGACTCTCATTGCATCCATTCATTAAGATCCGGTGCAAGGAGCTATGTCGTAACCATCTTCAAGGGTAGTCTTAATGAGGGCGTTGCCCGGACGGAACCTTTCCGATCTCATCCTGCTACTTTCGACGAGGCAGTTGACATAGCTCTACGCGCTGAGTTCGACTTCAAATCTGTTCGTGTTAGACGCCTGTTTATCGAACAAGCTTTTCGAGCACATGGGTACCGTCTAATAGACCGGAATCCATGGGTCAAAGCCTCGTTGAGGAAGGAGAACAGGCTCTTCAAGCTGTGGAACAGTACAAGAACATCCGTAGATGTTCTCTGTGCGGAACCACGAAACATTTAAGTCCGGCCGGTCCCCTTCGAAATTCGCGTAAAGCTCGAAAAAGCATTAATTCCGACCTATATAAGAAATCTGGTACAGTGCTGGAAAACTTCGATACACAGTAGGTGCGGGACGCCCTACTTAGGAAAAGACCTAGGCTCTGTTAAATCTTTAGGAGGTGAGAGTAGAAAGGACCTACCCCCAATCAGCTCGTTGCCTAATGGCACGGTACGTGAGTCAAGGAAGTGGGACGGCGCGTACCCCGTCGAGTGACACTTGTTGTAATAATGATTCACTAAATGCTGAAAGCACTGTTGGCCTAAGGCCGAGTCATCAAGGGTGCATTAGCCTTGAGATACGAGGAGTGGCAGTCTAAGTCCACCGAGTGTGGTCGAGGTGGAACCCCACTGAGTGTCAATAGTGACACTATTGGCGGTTTGCCAGGGCATTCCGAGTCAACTCTTCTAATGCACGTGAAGCGAAACGTAAACGGTCGCTGGACAAGGAAGTTGAGTTACCTAACTCCTTGTCGGATGTCGAGTTAGACACCATCTTTAATATAGAGCCAAAAAAACTAATACAGGCTAGAAAATTTGGGGACGTAAATGTCCCGGCTTGAAAAGCATTGTGTTCAGTGCTAGACCAGCACCATTCGGTATCCTTTTAAAGAAGATTAGATAATGGCCTTGCCATATCAGCGTAATTTTCGCTATATTTGTGTAAATAATTAGTGAGACCCAACCACTTATGCAAATCATTTTAATTGTTAGGAACCGGCCAATCTAATATGAATTTTTTCTTGGCCTCTAAGAGGCGTATTGTCACCACTCCAAGACAAGGGAGACGCGAAGCGTTTATGCCCTTACAAAAAAAAGTGATACGAGTGAGCAATTACACACGCTTGCGAATGGTGGAACTGGTAACATTGAGGGAGAAGTTAGCCTTGCGGCAATCCCTTCGTTACATGCTCTTTTAGATTAGACGAAATGTCTAATGATGAGTGAGGCCGAGTCTTAAGGCTGGGGACTTATCTGAGATGGTGGTTATTCGATCAACGATCAAATTATACTCATCGTCACTTCTGCACGAAACTGTCCTGGATAACGCAAAGCTATACGTTGTGCGCGGGATAGGTCATCGATCCTTAAAGATCCTGCGGATCCATTTTATTTCTTGATTAAGAAATTCCAAGATGTTGTATGTACCATCTGTTTTACCTCCGAATAGAGGTCAAGCGGTTTGCTATGGGACTGGTTGGCTGTGCCACAAGGGCTCTCCAACGCCTCGGCAACATTTAATCGGCTACTGGGAGCTAATGTTCCGCCCTCATCGAGGTTATCAAACAGACCTATTTTAATGATATTTTTGTCCATAGTCGTGCGGAGCAGGGTCGGTCAGATATGAAAGGTCATTTGGACCATTTGCGAGCAGTGTTCGCGTGTATGCGCACAACAAAATTGTCTATTCATGCATCTAAAATGCGTTTTTGGCGGAAAAGAAATCGTGTTTTAAGGATGCTTCATTGGGAAGTGAGGCCTTAGAGCGGATCCCGCTAAGGTAAAGCCATAGTAAATTGGCCGGCTCCTAAAAACCAAACGGATTTGCTTGAGTGGTTGGGTCTCGCCAAATATTTGCACAGCCATAGCAAAACAAATTGCTACTATGGCTAGGCCATTATCTAATATCCTTAAAAAGGATACAGATTGGTGTTGGGCTAGCACAGAATATAATGCTTTTAAGCATTTAAGGATAGTCTATTTCATGCCCCAATTCTGGCACTGCCAAATCCAAATTGGCCTTTTTAGTGTCTTCTGTGACGGTTCGGATGTTGCCATTGGCAGTGCTCTATTACAAACAGATGTTGACGGGCGTGAACGTGTTATCGCGTTCGAGTCTAGACAGCTTTAAGCTGCAGAAAAGACCTACTCAGTTCATGACAAAGAGTTTCTTGCTGTGAAGTATGCTCTCGTCAAATTCAGAGTTCATCTGCTAGGCTCTAACCCGTTTGTGACATATACATACCACGCATCATTACGCACGGCGACTAAGTCGTCCCATATCTCACAGAGGATGGCCCGATGGCTATTATTTTCCGCCGAATACAACTTCGAGGTGAAGTATAAGCCTGGCAAGCAGAATGCTTTGGTTAATGCGTTATCACGCAGGCCGGATTATGAGCTCTCCCATTTAAAGACGATAATGTCGCTTATTACTGGATTAATTTGTTCGGCTTACACCCAGGATAAACAGTGTGTTGTTCTGCTATGAGTACAAAAGAGCACTGATTCGGGCTTCAAATGGTCGGCACGTTCGCGTGCAATTTTACATCGATTTTCAATAGATAACGACCTGTTGATTTATTGCACGGACGCTGCGGATCCCCCGCATGTCGATGTTTCTCATGATGAGGATTTGAAGTACCGAATTCTCTATGAGGTACACGATACTGTCCTTGGTGGTCATCTCGGTAAGAAAAGAAAAGACCTACGGCTCTGTAAGCCAGAATTGTTGGCGGTCCAAACTTAACAAATGGGTCAGCACATACGTTCGCACATTTTAAACTTGCCAACGGGTTAAGCCCTCGGCGCACGCTGCTGCGCCTATAGATCTACCTAATCCCACGTCTAGTGGTTGGAAGCGTCGTTTGACGCGAGTTGAACCTAAGCTTGGCGCTCAAAAACGTCAACGGCATAGGGCAATCTTGCCGAAGA
>NC_090616.1:953449-969061 GCF_004359215.1 Bremia lactucae | reverse complement strand
TCTCATTCGAAGGCTCATAATCAGCCGCCTGACGGGTATCAGGCGACTGTTCCATCCTCCCCGAGTCGGCCATTTCGTCCGACTCGCACTCATAATCGACCTCTAAAGAGGGGTCGTACTCACGTGGTGAATCACCACGTGCACTCGCAACACCAAGTGTTGTGCGAGTGGAAGACACTACGGTAGACGGAACGTCTACCGCAAGAGATAACAATGCGTCACCCGCGGCTGCACGAACCGCAGCCGAAGGTTCAACACTATCCTCACCCCGCATGAATTGTTCCTTCATGCGATGGAATTTAAAATGATGGATCTGACCAATCAAAATCATTTTAAAAATTAAGTGGTCATTTAGCGACCACTCCACCTAATGACATTCAGAGTGATTGTCGTTTAAGGGAGGGGTGATGTAACGGGGTGTATCGTTACATGAAATTAACAATAAAAGATTGTTAATTAATATTATCCAAAAGGTAGATAATATTTGGAGGAAATTACTTTAAATAGTAATTTCCTGAATTCTTATCCATAAATAGGTATAGACCATTATGTCTATTTATTCCGCAGACTAATCAGCTGTAGAAGTAATCAAAGAGAGTTACGAGATAAGATAGATAAGAATTCATTTACATGTTTAGTATTAGTTTATAGTTAAGACAACATTTACAAAGATAGATTAACAAGACACTTAACTATATTAATACAGTTTTCATTTTACACTCTTAAGCTAACTTGCCTTAAGAGAAGTCTTCCTCTATACGTACAGTGTACGTCACCTAACGAGAGGCACCACTCACATCTGAAGCAGTGTGAAGTGGACTTGTACTGAAACAGTACAAGTCGCAGTGCCCCGTTACATTTACAGTCATGTAACGATACACCCCGTTACAGCCAGCCTTAAAAGGCAGAACTTGTCCTTGTGGAACCAACCACGCGTACTTTTTCGAGGCAGTCTGTCCATTTGTAGTGCGCTCTAATTTGTTAATTCTGCTTTATTCTCACACGCAAGTGCACGGAAAAACGCGAGCTTGTTAATTGATTCAAACGTTGACATAGAGCTCGAGGGCACGAGGTTGGGCATGACGATGCATCTAGCCATTTGAGATGCCACGTGCAAAAAGCCGATATAATTTCAGAAAACATACGGCTGTTGCAGCGAAGCGCAGCGTCGCCGTTGCATAAGTGATGATAAAAATCGCCTCCATGGCTTTAACTAAGGCCAAGGCTGCTTCTCTTAAGATTGAGATTCAGTTGACGCCAAGTCATATTTAGGACGGGTAGTGGCTGGTTAGGTCAAATTCAATGTGCTCTACATCGCTCTCGGATTAAAGCGCATTTCGAATTGACTTTAATGATATTATTTACAACAAATCTTTTCGCCTCCCCACATAAAATGAACCCGTCGTTCTACGCGTAGTGGTGCGTGTCAATGGCCAGCATACCGCTCCCTCACGTCCTTACCTAGTCGTGCCGGCGTCTTAATTGCACGCTCGTCCAAGACCATTGCGCTACATTGAACAAGCGGCTTTACCCACTTGCGTGCAACGTTTCAGCCGCATCGCCGCTACAAGTTCGTTTGAGCCGACGTTCTTGTGCCGTCCATGTGTTATTTGGTCTCGGAACGAACTGTCGTAGAATGGATTAGAACAGCCAGGAGACGCTGTCGCTGAGGACGACGTCGTGGAGACATACAAGGTGAGCGTTGACGTCCGTGCCCCCCAGAGCGGTACCATTACCACCATACTGGCTGGCGTGGACCAGATTGTGGAGGTTGACGTGCCGCTCGAATGAAAGCTCTGCTACTGCCTCGAACTCTTGCAGCTATGACGCCTCTTTCGACCCCTGTTCTGCGATCTTTGACACCACCTTCGACTCCAAAATCGATTGCTGGCGTCGGTCCATTACTGACCATGTCTGGGCGTTCCTTTCGTCGTGGTAAAATAAATCGATTCCGTCTCCGGACGGCCGAACTGCTAAAAAATTCTCAGAACACGCCGCTAGTGTTAACGAAGTTTGAAGAAGTCGAATGTTAAAGCTCATGCATCTTTTTTTTCAAACAGTACAAGGACGCGTTTGAAGCCAAGCGCAGTGGAAGTTGTCTTTATGTCGGCTTTTGTGAAGGCCAGTGCTTCAGCATTATTGAAAGTTCCTGGGATCAGTGCTATGATTGACATAGAGCGACAGGAGATTGTTTATCGAGACAATGTCGAAATGAGTGTAGCTGTGTCGACGCCAAAAAGTCTGGTTACACCAGTGCTGAAATATACCGATCCCTCAAGCTTTGCAGGTGTGCTAAAAGGACTCGCGGAGCTTGCAAGTCGTGCGCGTGATGGCAAATTGACGCTGGAGGAAATGACGGGTGGCAACGTTTCGATTTCGTCTTTGGGTCCCTCATGGTACGCCGATTACTGACCAATCACAGTCGGGTATTCTTGGGACGCATGATAGACGCGATTGCAACATGCTCGTTCTACGAGAGTGCGATGCCAGAAGAAGCGACGCCGACATATCGTCAATCTCTGCTGTTTCGCGAGCTATTGCCGCTCGAGCGCGGACTCACGACGCCGTCGTCGTTCGGCATTGCCCATCGACGTCTTTTCTGTCCGGACGCACATATTGCGTCTTGAGCTTAGACACACACACGGCCGACACGTGAGCGTGTCCGCCATAATGTTCTTGTCGACACTTTACGAGCTTCTTAGTCTCTTCGACGCACTTGGCCATTTCTAGGACCGTCCGAGTGCAATATAAATGAGTTTTCCCGCGGTTGGATGTGCGCGTTTGTAGGCTAGTGCCAACGACAAATGCGACGCGGTCTTGCCCGTGCCCGCGGGCATTTCAAGCATGCATTGGCCATGTGCATCTAAAGATCGCTTTGAGCTCCCACCTGTACTGGAGCTGCTCCGAGTACATGCGGTCGTACGGGAAGATCACTTCCAGCCCATCAATGTCGACTTTCATTGCGGAGCCACATAAAACATCCGTCCTAGGAAGCATGAAATGACTTTACAATTCGAGCTCGGAGGATGAGTCACGGGTCAGTACACACGACGCCCGTTAAAGACGCGGTGCCACCGTAAGATCCACTCGGCTCCGGGTAAACGTCGCTTAAGAAGAAACTGACGTCGCGCAGGTCGGCTTCTGATCGCTTATCTCCGCTTCAAGATGCCTCAGGTCTTGCCGTCACGGTAGTGCTATTTCGACTGCTCTAGGTCTCAATCCTAACAAGCAATCGATCGTTTCTCTGTTGCATTGCCCGTCCGATGCATATGCACTCTTGTGCACTCAATGTTCTTCTTCCTACGACTCGCTCACTCCGACACCAGCACGACTCGTTCGACATCCAATCCTCAGTCCGGAAGAACATGGTGTAATGCGTGGAGAATAAGAGCAACAAGCCATGGAACGGGCTCTTTGCACCCATTGGGTCATTGAAGCGGCCAAGTTCGGGCGAGTTGGCCGTCTGATCGTGTTGAAACAGCTCCTATTTGAAAAAGAAAAGTAAATTCAACGCAGACTCCAATGGGCGATTGCAACGATTGAAATGGAACAAGCAGTAAGGATGCGCGAAATGCTATCGGATAATAGGGAACACACGCAATGGTTTCAATCGACGATTTCGAGGTTGTCGGAAGTTTATGAAGTCGTGTGCCCCAATAGATGGTTCGGATGCACGTATAGCTGCATGTTGAAAGACTTTGAAAGACTTGGAGTCGCACTTAAAGCGCTGTGTCTATCGACAGGTGCCGGATACGTTGGACCACGTGGTTGAAGATACTATGACGGATTTCTACTCGTTCATCGTCTGTTGTCCTAGTGCTGTCCTCGGGTGGAAAGAAACTTGTGATTGTGAGAAATTAGCTGCTCAATTGGCCACGTGTCCAGTCAATGGCATGTCACGGGCAAAAGAGTGGGAAGAGCGATTGGAGTGGCGTCGTAATGTCATTCCTGCGACGAAATTGGAGCGAGCAAGACGGATGGATGAAGACCGAGGGGCGACAAATGAGGCTTTGTCGTTTGGGATTTGCAACGATTGTATGAAGAGCAGACGGCGATGCAAGTGATTTTACATCAAGAGATTGCAGAGCTTTATACGTATCATAAGCGCGTGGCGCGATAGGAAACGGGTATGGATGCAACAGGCTATTGTCATGGTGAGTACAGAAATTCAAGTGGTATGGAACCAATGCGTGCAAGTGTAAGGGTACGGATCGTTTGCGACGAGGTTACACGGGGAAGCAAGCGACGTGGATCTCGTCGTATTTGGCGTGACGGAAGAATTCCAGTTGACGAGTCAACAGTACTTGCAGATCATTTGCACCACTTGGAGGCATTTGAAGATGAAAGTGCCATCATTACGAGCGTCGCTTCCATTGTTAAAAGTTGTGGTTATCGTCACACTTCATGAAAAGAGCAACAGCAAGCGCTGTGAGTTACGAGTTCCCGTGGACATTACGTTCGATCAGCCTTATGGAA
This sequence comes from Bremia lactucae, assembly GCF_004359215.1. Lineage (NCBI taxonomy): Eukaryota > Oomycota > Peronosporomycetes > Peronosporales > Peronosporaceae > Bremia > Bremia lactucae. The sequence continues at coordinate 964,585 of NC_090616.1, read as the reverse complement.
CTCCTCACAACGGCGTCGCAAGTGTCACGTTAGTACAAAGCTTGACAAGCGCATTTTACGGATTACGAGAGCTTGCACTGGTTTTGAAACATTTTCTCGTCGAGCGTGGTCTGAATGACCCCGTACGTCGGTGGCTTGTCATCATACGGATTGTTACTCATGGTTGTCTACGTGCCTCAAGAACAAAAGGCTTTAATTTCCACGGTTGCTAGATATCAACGCATGCATGACGCTGGCGATGATGACGACGTTGACGACTTTCAAGCAGCCTTGCCAGCTACTCGTACGCATTGGAATTTACGGTATGAAGCGCAGCGTCTTAAGGAAGTACTCATGGCAAAGAAAATTGTGAAACATTGTGCTTGAAAGCGGCAATTCGCGCGACTGAAACGTGTTGTGGTAGGTTTGGCCACTGGATCGGACCAAGGACATGAAAAAAAAAACATATTTATTGGGCAAGCTCTTGATGGATTTCGCGCAGTCCTACGGCAGCAAGTGGATCAATAGCAGTCGTGTCGCGGGGGAACCGGCTGTCGAGACGTCTCGGGTCATGGCTTGTGCGACGTTCCCACTAAGACGCTCTCCATCGACCAGGCATTCCTTGCCCAGTGGCTGCTGTAAAAATGCTCGCCATTGATGCTCATGCCATTTGTAACTCACGACGAATTGCTCATAATTCAGGACGCGCTATAGCCTGCTAAAAATAACGTTGGCAAATTTTGTTACCGCGTTCGTCAAGTTTTCCGAGACTTTTCCGACTTTTGAAGCTTTGTGATGGCTTTAATTTTGCGAGGAAGTGTCACTAGTTTGGGCAAATCGACAATATTAAGACACAACTCTTTTTTTGTCGAACGGATAGCTTGTTGGGACCTGTCATTCGTGCTTTTTCACGACAATCTTGCCGTTTGTATTGTGCACTAATTCGTACAAGTTGTGGCTCCCTTCTCGACGCAAATGTACGGAAAGGACGAACAGATGATCGAATTTAAAGCTCGTCATAGAGCTCGAGGGCGGCATGCTGCAGCTTAGCGCAGCGTTTCATCGCGCAAGTGATGATGGAAATCAACATTTCCTTTCTTTGGCAATTTATAAAATTAAATACTTCTTTTTTTCCTTGAACTACACAAACATAAAAGGTGAAAGAGAGGTAACGAGATGCTAGCAAACGATTTTGAGAAGCGACGAAGAACCTCAAGACTTGGGACAAGTCCTCCGCTTTCCATTTCGATTTAGTCTTCGCCAGCTCTTAAAGTGAAAAGATGAGAAATAGAAACGTGATTTACGCGGACGACGTTCTCAAGGCGAAGCAAGCCGTACAGGCTAAGCTGGACAGTCCGATTGATAGCGCTCCGTTTGTCGATGAAGATGGAGATGCTTCGTGGGGGCCTGTTGTTGTTTGCAGGTCCACCACTTGGAACGATTTCGAGCGATGGCTGGACCGTAACGACGGACGCTTGAGACGTTGGGTTTTCGAGCCGTTTCATGATGAAAGCAAAAAGGGAAGAGTACTCATCTACAGCCGGCCATCATCGGCTCACAGCGTTGCTACAAGTGCAGTTAAAAGTTCGATCATTAATCAAATACAACATGCTGGAAATGACATTGACCTCATTAATTCTCTAAACACGGGACAGAGAACATGTAGGATTGGTGATCGTGGTCAAGAACCAGACGAATCTCTCACTCCTGTGGATCTAACTATTGGGGGAGAGGTGATGAGGGCTTTAGGTCATGCTCCATTTCCAAACGTCATTATTGAAGTGGCATTCAAAAATGAAAGTCTGACGGTACTCCGAGCGAAACTCGTGCGGTGGATGGATCACACATACTCGTCTGTTCAAGTGGCGATTGGAATTAAAATTTTCTCGGCAAATTTGCGTCGAGTTGCTATCTTGCACCAACGTGGACAGCCGATTGAAGAAGTGGAGTTTGGGCAGAATCGCCCAGGTCCGTTGACAATTTCGTTTCCTATCAGTGCAATATACGCTAATGCTGCTTTGCCGCCATCTTTGACTGGTCATCAAAACAATCAAATTGTTATCGACCTTATTGCCTTGCGAGGAGTGATTAACGCACAAATTAAGCTTGCGTTTAGGCTGACAACCTAAGTTTTTGGACCCTTTCAATGGAGTATCGCGTTTTATTAATTACTTCAGAGACTCTTTGTAAAATATCCATTTCATTTATTAAGCTTCCTCCTTCTCATATGTACAAGTTAGAGCATTGACTTTCTTGACTTGGTGCATACAAATTTTGCCATGGCTTGCGTCTCCTTGAGGTCTATGGATTTCATAATCCTGTTTCCATCATAAACTGAATTTTATTCTGTGCTGCAACTGATGCGATCCATTTCATCTGCTCGTCCTTTTCATTGTGTACTTCTTTGCGACTGTTTCAAAAAAAACAGTTTTTGTTCTGCAAAATCTACTCGATCTGTTTCGTGTTTTCTTCAACGACCAATTATACTTAGCCTGATTGTTTTTGGACATAATCTCCTGCGTATACGTTGATCGACAAAGGTCGTATTAAAACAACAGCAAGAGAGAATACCCTATACTTATCCAACGTTTGCGTTCAGTCATTTGTGGTCAACTGTTAGAAATAGGACGCCTGCTCCTATAGCAAAGGAAATTGTGAAACAATGTACCAAAAGCAACATCCGCGCGACTGAAACGTACTGTACCAAACTTGGTTGCTGAATCGGACCAAAGTCTTGAAAACAAACCGTTCTATTGTCTTTAAAAACACAAGAGCCAATGTGTCGCGTTTTAAAGTCACTATATGCCATGAAGACCCGAGACAAGCGCGTAAGCTTGGACAGTACTTGGTCTGAGTCGTCAGCTGCCTCTAGTCAATTTTAACAACTGCTGCAGCTGCCAAGCAATCATTTCGCCAGCCTTGAAAGGCACAACTTTTCCTTGGTCGCACGGATAGTTCGCTGAAACAAGCCACGCGTGCTTTTTCGAGGCAGTGTGGCCATTTGTATTGCGCTCTAATCCGTAAAGTCTGCTTTATTCTCACACGCAAGTGCACGAGAAAGCGAGCTTGTTAATTGATTCAAACGTTGGCATAGAGCTCGAGGGGCACGAGGTTGGGCATGACGATGCATCGAGCGAATTGAGATACCACGTGCAAAAGGCAGATATAATTTCAGCAAACGTACGGCTATTGCAGCTTAGCGCAGCGTCACCGTAGCATAAGTGATGATAAATATCGTTTAGNAAGGGTACGGATCGTTTGCGACGAGGTTACACGGGGAAGCAAGCGACGTGGATCTCGTCGTATTTGGCGTGACGGAAGAATTCCAGTTGACGAGTCAACAGTACTTGCAGATCATTTGCACCACTTGGAGGCATTTGAAGATGAAAGTGCCATCATTACGAGCGTCGCTTCCATTGTTAAAAGTTGTGGTTATCGTCACACTTCATGAAAAGAGCAACAGCAAGCGCTGTGAGTTACGAGTTCCCGTGGACATTACGTTCGATCAGCCTTATGGAACTCCTCACAACGGCGTCGCAAGTGTCACGTTAGTACAAAGCTTGACAAGCGCATTTTACGGATTACGAGAGCTTGCACTGGTTTTGAAACATTTTCTCGTCGAGCGTGGTCTTAATGACCTCGTACGTCGGTGGCTTGTCATCATACGGATTGTTACTCATGGTTGTCTACGTGCCTCAAGAACAAAAGGCTTTAATTTCCACGGTTGCTAGATATCAACGCATGCATGACGCTGGCGATGATGACGACGTTGACGACTTTCAAGCAGCCTTGCCAGCTACTCGTACGCATTGGAATTTACGGTATGAAGCGCAGCGTCTTAAGGAAGTACTCATGGCAAAGAAAATTGTGAAACATTGTGCTTGAAAGCGGCAATTCGCGCGACTGAAACGTGTTGTGGTAGGTTTGGCCACTGGATCGGACCAAGGACATGAAAAAAAAAACATATTTATTGGGCAAGCTCTTGATGGATTTCGCGCAGTCCTACGGCAGCAAGTGGATCAATAGCAGTCGTGTCGCGGGGGAACCGGCTGTCGAGACGTCTCGGGTCATGGCTTGTGCGACGTTCCCACTAAGACGCTCTCCATCGACCAGGCATTCCTTGCCCAGTGGCTGCTGTAAAAATGCTCGCCATTGATGCTCATGCCATTTGTAACTCACGACGAATTGCTCATAATTCAGGACGCGCTATAGCCTGCTAAAAATAACGTTGGCAAATTTTGTTACCGCGTTCGTCAAGTTTTCCGAGACTTTTCCGACTTTTGAAGCTTTGTGATGGCTTTAATTTTGCGAGGAAGTGTCACTAGTTTGGGCAAATCGACAATATTAAGACACAACTCTTTTTTTGTCGAACGGATAGCTTGTTGGGACCTGTCATTCGTGCTTTTTCACGACAATCTTGCCGTTTGTATTGTGCACTAATTCGTACAAGTTGTGGCTCCCTTCTCGACGCAAATGTACGGAAAGGACGAACAGATGATCGAATTTAAAGCTCGTCATAGAGCTCGAGGGCGGCATGCTGCAGCTTAGCGCAGCGTTTCATCGCGCAAGTGATGATGGAAATCAACATTTCCTTTCTTTGGCAATTTATAAAATTAAATACTTCTTTTTTTCCTTGAACTACACAAACATAAAAGGTGAAAGAGAGGTAACGAGATGCTAGCAAACGATTTTGAGAAGCGACGAAGAACCTCAAGACTTGGGACAAGTCCTCCGCTTTCCATTTCGATTTAGTCTTCGCCAGCTCTTAAAGTGAAAAGATGAGAAATAGAAACGTGATTTACGCGGACGACGTTCTCAAGGCGAAGCAAGCCGTACAGGCTAAGCTGGACAGTCCGATTGATAGCGCTCCGTTTGTCGATGAAGATGGAGATGCTTCGTGGGGGCCTGTTGTTGTTTGCAGGTCCACCACTTGGAACGATTTCGAGCGATGGCTGGACCGTAACGACGGACGCTTGAGACGTTGGGTTTTCGAGCCGTTTCATGATGAAAGCAAAAAGGGAAGAGTACTCATCTACAGCCGGCCATCATCGGCTCACAGCGTTGCTACAAGTGCAGTTAAAAGTTCGATCATTAATCAAATACAACATGCTGGAAATGACATTGACCTCATTAATTCTCTAAACACGGGACAGAGAACATGTAGGATTGGTGATCGTGGTCAAGAACCAGACGAATCTCTCACTCCTGTGGATCTAACTATTGGGGGAGAGGTGATGAGGGCTTTAGGTCATGCTCCATTTCCAAACGTCATTATTGAAGTGGCATTCAAAAATGAAAGTCTGACGGTACTCCGAGCGAAACTCGTGCGGTGGATGGATCACACATACTCGTCTGTTCAAGTGGCGATTGGAATTAAAATTTTCTCGGCAAATTTGCGTCGAGTTGCTATCTTGCACCAACGTGGACAGCCGATTGAAGAAGTGGAGTTTGGGCAGAATCGCCCAGGTCCGTTGACAATTTCGTTTCCTATCAGTGCAATATACGCTAATGCTGCTTTGCCGCCATCTTTGACTGGTCATCAAAACAATCAAATTGTTATCGACCTTATTGCCTTGCGAGGAGTGATTAACGCACAAATTAAGCTTGCGTTTAGGCTGACAACCTAAGTTTTTGGACCCTTTCAATGGAGTATCGCGTTTTATTAATTACTTCAGAGACTCTTTGTAAAATATCCATTTCATTTATTAAGCTTCCTCCTTCTCATATGTACAAGTTAGAGCATTGACTTTCTTGACTTGGTGCATACAAATTTTGCCATGGCTTGCGTCTCCTTGAGGTCTATGGATTTCATAATCCTGTTTCCATCATAAACTGAATTTTATTCTGTGCTGCAACTGATGCGATCCATTTCATCTGCTCGTCCTTTTCATTGTGTACTTCTTTGCGACTGTTTCAAAAAAAACAGTTTTTGTTCTGCAAAATCTACTCGATCTGTTTCGTGTTTTCTTCAACGACCAATTATACTTAGCCTGATTGTTTTTGGACATAATCTCCTGCGTATACGTTGATCGACAAAGGTCGTATTAAAACAACAGCAAGAGAGAATACCCTATACTTATCCAACGTTTGCGTTCAGTCATTTGTGGTCAACTGTTAGAAATAGGACGCCTGCTCCTATAGCAAAGGAAATTGTGAAACAATGTACCAAAAGCAACATCCGCGCGACTGAAACGTACTGTACCAAACTTGGTTGCTGAATCGGACCAAAGTCTTGAAAACAAACCGTTCTATTGTCTTTAAAAACACAAGAGCCAATGTGTCGCGTTTTAAAGTCACTATATGCCATGAAGACCCGAGACAAGCGCGTAAGCTTGGACAGTACTTGGTCTGAGTCGTCAGCTGCCTCTAGTCAATTTTAACAACTGCTGCAGCTGCCAAGCAATCATTTCGCCAGCCTTGAAAGGCACAACTTTTCCTTGGTCGCACGGATAGTTCGCTGAAACAAGCCACGCGTGCTTTTTCGAGGCAGTGTGGCCATTTGTATTGCGCTCTAATCCGTAAAGTCTGCTTTATTCTCACACGCAAGTGCACGAGAAAGCGAGCTTGTTAATTGATTCAAACGTTGGCATAGAGCTCGAGGGGCACGAGGTTGGGCATGACGATGCATCGAGCGAATTGAGATACCACGTGCAAAAGGCAGATATAATTTCAGCAAACGTACGGCTATTGCAGCTTAGCGCAGCGTCACCGTAGCATAAGTGATGATAAATATCGTTTAGGAGCGCATTTGTCCACTTGAATTCAGTCGGAAATGCCACAACTCCAATCAAGGCTGCTTCTCTTGTGACGGAGGATTAAGTTGACGCCAAGTCATGTTTAGGACAGGTAGTGGCTCTTGGTCAGGTCGAATTTAATGTGGTCTATATCGCTCGTGGAGCTTGCAATTAGTGCGCGTGATGGCAAATTGAGGCTGGAGGAAATCCTTAGGGTACGCCGATTATTGACTAATCACAGTCGGGTATTCGTTGGACGCATGATAGATGCGATTGCAACATGCTCATTCTACGAGAGTGCGACGTCAGAAAAAGTGACGCCGACATATCGTCAATCTCTGCTATTTCGCGAGCTTTCGTCGTTCGAGCGCGGACTCACGACGCCGTCATCGTTCGGCATTGCCCATCGACGTCTTCTCTGTCCGGACGCACATATTGTGTCTTGAGCTTAGGCACACACACGGCCGTCACGGCGGTGCTGTTGCGGCCGCTTCTAGGTCTTAACTCAAACAGGCGATTGATCGTTTCTCCGTTGCATTGCCCGTTCGATGCGAATGCGTTCGTGAATTCCAGTGCGTACGAGCAGCTGGCAGTGCTGCTTGAAAGTCGTCAACGTCGTCATCATCGCCAGCGTCATGCATGCGTTACTGTCTATTAACCGTGGAGATTATAGTCCCTTGTTCTTATAGCACGTAGACAACCATAAGGAACAATTCGTACGATGACAAGCCACCGACGTACGAGGTCATTAAGTCCACGCTCGACGAGAAAATGTTTCAAAACCAGTGCAAGCTCTCGTAATCCGTAAAATGCGCTTGTCAAGCCTTGTACCAACGTGACACTGATAGAACGTAATGTCCACGGAAATTCGTAGCCCACAGCGCTTGCTGTCGCTCTTTTCATGAAGTGTGACGATAACCACGACTTTTAACAATGGAATCGACGCTCGTGTGATAGCACACACATCGACAAATGCCTTTAAGTCGTGCAAATGATCTGCAAGTGTCTTGACGCACTGTTGACTCGTCAACTGAAATTCTTCTGTCGCGCCAAATACGACAAGATCCACATCGCTTGCTTCCCGTGTAACCTCGTCGCAAACGATCCGTACCCTTCCACGCATTGGTTCCATTCACTTGAATTTCCGTACTCACCATGGCAATAGCCTGTTGCATCCATACCCGTATCTATCGCGCCACGCGCTGATGATACGTATAAAACTCTGCAATTTTTTGATGTAAAACAATTTCCATCCTACTTTTAAATGCAACACATTGGCTCTTTTGTATTTACAGACAATAGAACGGTTTGTTTTATTGCCTTTGGTCCGATCCAGCAACCAAGTTTGGAACAGTACGTTTCAGTCGCGCGGATGTTGCTTTTGGTACATTGTTTCACAATTTCCTTTGCTATAGGAGCAGGCGTCCTATTTCTAACAGTTGACCACAAATGACTGAACGCAAACGTTGGATAAGTATAGGGTATTCTCTCTTGCTGTTGTTTTAATACGACCTTTGTCGATCAACGTATACGCAGGAGATTATGTCCAAAAACAATCAGGCTAAGTATAATTGGTCGTTGAAGAAAACACGAAACAGATCGAGTAGATTTTGCAGAACAAAAACTGTTTTTTTTGAAACAGTCGCAAAGAAGTACACAATGAAAAGGACGAGCAGATGAAATGGATCGCATCAGTTGCAGCACAGAATAAAATTCAGTTTATGATGGAAACAGGATTATGAAATCCATAGACCTCAAGGAGACGCAAGCCATGGCAAAATTTGTATGCACCAAGTCAAGAAAGTCAATGCTCTAACTTGTACATATGAGAAGGAGGAAGCTTAATAAATGAAATGGATATTTTACAAAGAGTCTCTGAAGTAATTAATAAAACGCGATACTCCATTGAAAGGGTCCAAAAACTTAGGTTGTCAGCCTAAACGCAAGCTTAATTTGTGCGTTAATCACTCCTCGCAAGGCAATAAGGTCGATAACAATTTGATTGTTTTGATGACCAGTCAAAGATGGCGGCAAAGCAGCATTAGCGTATATTGCACTGATAGGAAACGAAATTGTCAACGGACCTGGGCGATTCTGCCCAAACTCCACTTCTTCAATCGGCTGTCCACGTTGGTGCAAGATAGCAACTCGACGCAAATTTGCCGAGAAAATTTTAATTCCAATCGCCACTTGAACAGACGAGTATGTGTGATCCATCCACCGCACGAGTTTCGCTCGGAGTACCGTCAGACTTTCATTTTTGAATGCCACTTCAATAATGACGTTTGGAAATGGAGCATGACCTAAAGCCCTCATCACCTCTCCCCCAATAGTTAGATCCACAGGAGTGAGAGATTCGTCTGGTTCTTGACCACGATCACCAATCCTACATGTTCTCTGTCCCGTGTTTAGAGAATTAATGAGGTCAATGTCATTTCCAGCATGTTGTATTTGTCCAATGATCGAACTTTTAACTGCACTTGTAGCAACGCTGTGAGCCGATGATGGCCGGCTGTAGATGAGTACTCTTCCCTTTTTGCTTTCATCATGAAACGGCTCGAAAACCCAACGTCTCAAGCGTCCGTCGTTACGGTCCAGCCATCGCTCGAAATCGTTCCAAGTGGTGGACCTGCAAACAACAACAGGCCCCCACGAAGCATCTCCATCTTCATCGACAAACGGAGCGCTATCAATCGGACTGTCCAGCTTAGCCTGTACGGCTTGCTTCGCCTTGAGAACGTCGTCCGCGTAAATCACGTTTCTATTTCTTATCTTTTCACTTTAAGAGCTGGCGAAGACGAAATCGAAATGGAAGGCGGAGGACTTGTCCCAAGTCTTGACGTTCTTCGTCGCATTTCAAAATCGTTTGCTAGCATTTCGTTACTCTCTCTCTCGCCTTTTTCAGTTTGAGTAGTTAAAGGTAAAAAAATACTTAAATTTATAGATTGCAAAAGAAAGGAAATGTTGATTTCCATCATCACTTGCGCGATGGAAACGCTGCACTAAGCTGCAGCATGCCGCCCTCGAGCTCTATGACGAGCTTTTAAATTGATCATCTGTTCGTCTTTTCCGTACATTTGCGTCGAGAAGGGAGCCACGACTTTTACAAATTAGTGCACAATACAAACAGCAAGATTGTCGTGAAAAAGCACGAATGACAGGTCCCAACAAGCTATCCGTTCGACGAAAGACGAGTTGTGTCTTAATATTGTCGATTTGCTCAAACTAATGACACTTCCTCGCAAAATTAAAGCCATCACAAAGCTTCAAAAGTCGGAAAAGTCTCGGAAAACTTGGCGAACGCGGTAACAAAATTTGCCAACGTTATTAGCAGGCTATAGCGCGTCCTGAATTATGAGCAATCCGTCGTGAGTTACAAATGGCATGAGCATCAATGGCGAGAATCTTTACAGCAGCCACTGGGCGAGGAATGCCTGGTCGATGGAGAGCGTCTTAGTGGGAACGTCGCACAAGCCATGGCCCAAGACGTCTCGACAGCCGGTTCCCCCACGACACGACTGCAATTTGATCCACGTGCTGCCGAAAGTCATTGCCACAGGACATCGCGAATCCATCAAAAGCTTGTCCAATATTTAAGGCTTTTTACATGTCTTGGTCAGATCCAGTGGCCGAACCTGGTATCTCAACACGTTTCGGTCGCGCGGGTTGCCGCTTTCAAGCACATTGTTTCACAATCTCCTTTGCAATGAGTTCTCTCTAAAGACGCTGTGCTTCATACCGTGAATTCCAGTGCGTACGAGTAGCTGGCAAGGCTGCTTGAAAGTCGTCAACGTCGTCATCATCGCCAGCGTCATGCATGCGTTGATATCTAGCAACCGTGGAAATTAAAGCCTTTTGTTCTTGAGGCACGTAGACAACCATGAGTAACAATCCGTATGATGACAAGCCACCGACGTACGGGGTCATTCAGACCACGCTCGACGAGAAAATGTTTCAAAACCAGTGCAAGCTCTCGTAATCCGTAAAATGCGCTTGTCAAGCTTTGTACTAACGTGACACTTGCGACGCCGTTGTGAGGAATTCCATAAGGCTGATCGAACGTAATGTCCACGGGAACTCGTAACTCACAGCGCTTGCTGTTGCTCTTTTCATGAAGTGTGACGATAACCACAACTTTTCACAATGGAAGCGACGCTCGTAATGATGGCACTTTCATCTTCAAATGCCTCCAAGTGGTGCAAATGATCTGCAAGTACTGTTGACTCGTCAACTGGAATTCTTCCGTCACGCCAAATACGACGAGATCCACGTCGCTTGCTTCCCCGTGTAACCTCGTCGCAAACGATCCGTACCCTTCCACTTGCACGCATTGGTTCCATACCACTTGAATTTCCGTACTCACCATGACAATAGCCTGTTGCATCCATACCCGTTTCTATCGCGCCACGCGCTTATGATACGT